>NC_084740.1:78106092-78176092 GCF_033978785.1 Entelurus aequoreus
CGGAGACAGCGGAGCACAATGCTGCAGCGTCCAGAGCTACACACTGAGCTAATGTTAACCTGTGCCCTCATGCTTTATCCACGAGGAGAACGAGGGCAACTAGAAAACAACATGAGTGCCGCAGCAAAGTTGAAACTGTGGAGTTCAATACTGGCAGGGACATGAACAGCGTCAGCTAACATTAGCATTTGTCCTCAAATTATATCCAAAAGGAGACTGAGGGCAGCGAGAAAGTGGGCTACTACAGCTTAGCGCAGACTGTGGAGTGTCATAGGTCAGCGACCAAGTGGGTAAGCTATTGTTAGCATTTGTCCTCAAATTTTTTTATGAAAGGAGACTTGAGGGCAGCGAGAAAATGGGCCATGACAGCTTAGCGGAGACTGTGGAGCATCATACATCAGCGACAAGTGGGTACGCTAACGTTAGCATGTGTCCTCAAATTGTATCCAAAGGGAGACTGAGGGCAGCGAGAAAGTGGGCTACTACAGCTTAGCGGAGACTGTGGATTGTCATAAGTCAGCGACCAAGTGGGTAAGCTATTGTTAGCATTTGTCCTCAAATTTTTTTATGAAAGGAGACTTGAGGGCAGCGAGAAAATGGGCCATGACAGCTTAGCGGAGACTGTGGAGCATCATACATCAGCGACAAGTGGGTACGCTAACATTAGCATGTGTCCTCAAATTGTATCCCAAAGGAGACTGAGGGCAGCGAGAAAGCGGGCTACTACAGCTTAGCGGAGACTGTGGAGTGTCATAGGTCAGCGACCAAGTGGGTAAGCTAATGTTAGCATTTGTCCTCAAATTTTTTTATGAAAGGAGACTTGAGAGCAGCGAGAAAATGGGCCATGACAGCTTAGCGGAGACTGTGGAGCGTCATACATCAGCGACAAGTGGGTACGCTAACATTAGCATGTGTCCTCAAATTCTATCCGAAAGAAGACTGAGGGAAGCAAGAAAATGGGCCACGACAGCTTGGCGGAGACTGTGGAGTACTATACATCAGCGACAAGTGGCTACGCTAATGTTAGCGCGTGTCTTCAAATTGTATCCAAAAGGAGACTGAGGGCAGTGAGACAATGGGTTGCTCCAGCTTGATCGTGGAGTATCTTACATCAGCAATCAACTGGGTAAACCAGTATTAGCATGTGTCCTCAAATTTGATCTGAAATGAGACTGAGGGCAGTGAGACAATGGGCCACTGCAGCTTAGCCTGTGGAGTAGCATATATCAGCGACAAAGTGGGAAAGCTAATGTTAGCACCTGTCTTTAAATTGTATCCAAAAGGAGACTGAGGGCAGTGAGACAATGGGCTGCTACAGCTTTAGTGGAGACTGTGGAGTATCATACATCAGTGATAAGTGGGTACGCTACTGTTAGCACGTGTCTTTAAGTTGTATCCGAAATGAGACTGAGGGCAGCGAGAAAATGGGCCACGACAGCTTAGCACAAACTGTGGAGTATCATATATCAGTGACAAGTGGGTACGCTAATGTTAGCACGTGTCTTTAAATTGTATCCGAAAGGAGACTGAGGGCAGCGAGACAATGGGCTGCTACAGCTTTAGTGGAGACTTTGGAGTGTCATACATCAGCGATCAACTGGGTAAACCAATATTGGCATGTGTCCCTACATTTCATCTGAAATGAGACTGAGGGCAGTGAGACAATGGGCCAATGTGGAGTATCATATATCAGTAACCAACTGGATAAGCAAAGGTGAGCAGGTTCTATCATCATTTTATCCAAAGAGAGACTGAGGGCAGCAAGGAAACACGCCGCTCGGACTGCAGCGTCCCGAGTTAAGGCGCAGGGAACACTAACCTTAGCATGTTACCTCAAATGATATCCATGAAGAGACTATGGGCAGCATTGGGTTGCTGCATGAACAGCAACCCAAATAAATGAATATAAAAAATAAAAGAAATGCCTTTTATTGTTGTCAACTAGCATAAGAAATGAAAGATAGATATTTATTAAGATGACAAAGAAATAAAAGAAATGAAGATATAAAACATAATAAATAATAAACATAATATAACGAAAAAAAAAGAGAAATTGAAAAAATAAATGAATATAAAAAATAAAAGAAATGCCTTTTATTGTTGTCAACTAGCATACGAAATGAAAGATAGATATTTATTAAGATGACAAAGAAATAAAATAAACTAAGATATAAAACATAATAAATAATGAACATAACGAAAAAAAAAGAGAAATTGAAAAAATAAATGAATATAAAAAATAAAAGAAATGCCTTTTATTGTTGTCAACTAAAATTCGAAATGAAAGATAGATATTTATTAAGATGACAAAGAAATAAAATAAATTAAGATATAAAACATAATAAATAATAAACATAACGAAAAAAAAAAGAGAAATTGAAAAAATAAATGAATATAAAAAATAAAAGAAATGCCTTTTATTGTTGTCAACTAGCATACGAAATGAAAGATAGATATTTATTAAGATGACAAAGAAATAAAATAAATGAAGATATAAAACATAATAAATAATAAACATAATATAACAGAAAAAAAAGAGGAATTGAAAAAATAAATGAATATAAAAAATGTGTGGAAAACAGTATACTGAGTTTTTCAAATTTTTTTCTTATTTTTGTTGTAACCATGCACAACAGAGCTTGATAATTGTGTCAGAGCCTGATTTAAAGCGTCAGGATCGCATCAAAGCATAAAAAAGTTCAATAAAGCGTAATAAAACGTATCAAAGCGTGATTTCAAGCGTATCAAAGCGGGATCAAATCGTGAGGAACGGTAACAAAGCGGCAACTAATTCGTATCAGAGCGTATCAAAGCATGACATTACTTCGGAGATCGGGATATTCGTGGAAAAATTGACAAAAATGACGGCGCTTTGCTCGCCGCTTTAAAGCGCGGCAAGCGCCGTTGGTGTGAACCAGGCATTACAGATGTAGCGACCAACTGTAGTTACTGACAGTGGCTTTCTGAAGTGTTCCTGAGCCCATGTGGTGATATCCTTTACACTCACTTGTTGATGCAGTACAGCCTGAGGGATGGAAGGTCACGGGCTTAGCTGCTTACGTGCAGTGATTTCTCCACATTCTCTTTGATGATATTACGGAGCGTAGATGGTGAAATCCCTAAATGCCTTGCAATAGCTGCTTGAGAAAGGTTGTTCTTAAACTGTTCAACAATTTGCTCAGGCATTTGTTGACAAAGTGGTGACCCTCGCCTAGGGATGATACTCGAAACCGGTTTTCCCGGTTGTTTGATAAGAAAAGAACCGAGTCCTCGGACTCGAATCCCTTTTTGAGAACCGGTACCCGTTATCGAGACCACTATAGTAAAGGAAAAGAGTTGATTCTTTATTCGAATCCTGTCCCGACCAGAAATGCTCCGTGTGACATCACAAGAAATGACGTGACGTAGCTCAGTCATTAGGCGCAGATAGCGAAAGCAGGAAAACAATGGACGGGAAAAAGCGCTCCAAGGTGTAATAAAGTTCAAAACAAAAGCTATAATCCAATGAATAACTTTACTGAGAGATTTGAGCAGGGTAAAACACATGACCGACACTTTTACCACCAACCGGAAACATAGCAACCAGGCTAGCAACGCACCTCCTTTACGGCAGCTGTCGCAACCTTCTTAAAACAACCGCAGCACATACATATATATACAACACATCTCCCTTTTTTAACTTTTGTTTTTCTTTCCTTGTAAACAAAACAAAATCACACTTTATATGTGTTGTCTGTCTAATTATAAATAATGCAGACGAGGCGTGTTGGCTGAGTTCTTGACGTTTACTTTCACAGCGTGGCAACATGCAACACTTTTCGGGGCTACCGCGCATGCTCGTCACTCCTGTTGCATGCTGGGTAGTGTAGTTGTTATATTCCCTAGCTCATAACATCACATCTTTCCCCCTATAAAGAAAGATTTTAACTCAATAAAGTGTATTTCTTTTTTTAGCTTTAACTTTGCATTTTTTTAGCATTGTAACCACATTTGCAAACAACTTTTCTCTTCATAGAATTTTCTTTCAATAAAGAAATAAAGTGCAAAAATGTCAAAGCATCATAACAAACAGTTATGTTCCAATAGCAGCAGAAGTGCACTTTTTGGAGAGCTGTATTATTTCCAGTTTTGTGCACAACGGACTGATTTTATTTAACACTATATTATTATTTATACACCTATAGTGATCACAGAGACAGGTTGTTTTTGTGTTACTGTATATATTTGTTTTTCTGAAAAATCCCACTTAATATACTTTGGGTAACAACAGTCAATATTTATTTATTTTATTTTATTTTTTTAGGGGGGTAACAGACAATATTTATTTATTTATTAGATTTTATTTTTTTATTATATAATAAAAGTGAGCTTTTGTTAAACCAAATATTGTGTGTTTTTTTCCATATACAACAACCTATCTGGACTCCATAAGAGAATCGATA
Source organism: Entelurus aequoreus (assembly GCF_033978785.1). Classification (NCBI taxonomy): domain Eukaryota; kingdom Metazoa; phylum Chordata; class Actinopteri; order Syngnathiformes; family Syngnathidae; genus Entelurus; species Entelurus aequoreus. The sequence goes on from NC_084740.1 coordinate 78,110,535, forward strand.
AGGAATCGGTTCGATAAGAGGATTCGATAATAGGCTCAAACTCGATAATTTCTTATCAAACATCATCCCTACCCTCGCCCCATCCTTGTTTGTGAATGACTGATCATTTCATGGAATCTACTTTTATACCCAATCATGGCACCCACCTGTTCCCAATTAGCCTGCACACCTGTGGGATGTTCCAAATAAGTGTTTGATGAGCATTCCTCAACTTTATCAGTATTTATTGCCACCTTTCCCAACTTCTTTGTCACATGTTGCTGCCATCAAATTCTAAGTTAATGATTATTTGCAAAAAATATGAACATCAACATCAAATATGTTGTCTTTGTAGCATATTCAACTGAATATGGCTTGAAAAGGATTTGCAAATCATTGTATTCCGTTTATATTTACATCTAACACAATTTCACAACTCATATGGGTGGGTGGGTTTGTACTTCTGAATTCAGGCATATTGCCTGGTTTGATCAATAGATGTGAATACGGCAGCCTTTTATCTTGTGTGTGTGCAATGCCAATATATATATATATATATATATATATATATATATATATATATATATATATATATATATATATATATATATATATATATATATATATATATATATATATATATATATATATATATATATCTTTTGTAAAGATGCAAATGCTGAAAGCAGTAAATACATAACTCTGAACTAGAGAGAGGAGAGCAGTGCAAGAAGACAGATAACGCAGAGAAATGGAGCGTTAGCACATCTGCTAGCCGAGGGTGTCTCCTCTGGTCCAGTGGATTTGCATGTGTGTGTGTGTGTGTGTAGGTGTGTGTGTGTGTGTGCGTGCGCATGTGTGTGTGGGCGCTGTGCATTTGTGTTTGTCCAGGCGTCAGTACACCTGCACAGACTGAGTGGGCTTGCTCAGTGGGCTGGCGTGGAGCTCTGCGGTTTCCCCCCGCAGGCCATCTCTATGTCAGGCCCTGCCAAGGTCGGCCTCCTGCCGGGGGGGCGGTGGGCGGATGGCGCGGGTGGGGGTGAGGAGGGGGACACGCCAGCATGACCACCCTGACCGACCTCGGCATGCAGAAAGTGTCGAACAAGCCACCGCAGCGCTCAGGTGGCTTCTTTTGTGAAGAAAAAAAAAGTACATAAATATATATATACATATATTAAAAAAGAAAACAAGATGAAGAATTAAAGGTATAATTATCTGAAATAAGCGTCATGCTAATAGGCTGGCTCTGTTTTATTTATTTGTAATAAAAAGGGATGTGAATCTTACAACGACATTCCATTTGATTCCCATTCTTGTGGGGATGAGTCGACTCAACTAGAAGAGGCAATTCCTGAAGGAATTGAGTGTGAATGCTGAAGTTGAAGTGAAATGCAGACAGAATGTAGTGTGAATGTCAGAATAGTTTGAATGTTGGAATGGTTTGAATGTAGAAAAGCTGACACTGAACTGAAATGCTAATAGAAGGTAGGATGAATGTAGAAATGGTTTAAATGTTGAAATCGTTGAAACGCCGAAATGGTTTGAATGTTGGAATGGTTTGACTGTTGAAGAGTTTGAATTTCCAGGGAAACCGGAATTTGGTTTGGAACTTGGGAAAGTGTTAGTTTGAATGTCCAGGATGAGTGGAATGTTTTGGTGTTGGAATGCTTTGAATAGGTTGAAAAATGTGGGAATTGTGCAACTTGGAAAAATGTCCCATTCATTTCAATGGGAACTTCCTGGAAATGTGGGAATTTGAGGAAAAGCGGGATTTTTTTGAAAATGATTAGGAGCATGAATGTCCTGAATGAGCTGAATTGGTTGGTGTTAGAATTGTTTAAATCGGTCAAGAAATATTGAATTAGTAACAGTTTTTAATTGAGAAATTCCTGGAATTTCGGGAAAACTAGGAATTTTTCTAGTTCCTTAACCAACTTGTTTTTTTCCCTGAATATGAGGAGTGTTTTGATGGTGGAACGATTGAAATGGGTTGAAAAATGTGAAAGGAGTAGTCATACTTAAGAAGGGTGGAAATAGGATAACAAAACCATTAATTTCTGGAAATGTGTTGAATGTGGAAAATGGTAGTTTGAATTTCCAGGATGAGTGGAATGTGTTGGTGTTGGAATGGTTTGAATAGGTTGAAGAATGTGGGAATTTTGCAACTTGGAAAAATGTCCCATTCATTTCAATGGGAACTTCCTGGAAATTTGGGAATTTTAGGAAAAGCTGGATTTTTTTGAAAATGATTAGGAGCATGAATGTCCTGAATGAGCTGAATTGGTTGGTGTTGGAATTGTTTAAATCGGTCAAGAAATATTGAATTAGTAACAGTTTTTAATTGAGAAATTCCTGGAATTTCGGGAAAACTAGGAATTTTTCTAGTTCCTTAACCAACTTGTTTTTTTTCCTGAATATGAGGAGTGTTTTGGCGGTGGAACGATTGAAATGGGTTGAAAAATGTGAAAGGAGTAGTCGAACTTAAGGGTGGAAATAGCTTACCAAAAAACGTTAATTCCTGGAAATGTGTTAAATGTGGAAAAATTGTAGTTTGAATGTCCAGGATGAGTGGAATATGTTGGTGTTGGAATACTTTGATCTTGTTGAAAAATGTGGGAATTTTGCAACTTGGAAAAATGTCCCATTCATTTCAATGGGAACTTCCTGGAAATTTGGGAATTTTAGGAAAAGCGGGATTTTTTTGAAAATGATTAGGAGCATGAATGTCCTGAATGAGCTGAATTGGTTGGTGTTGGAATTGTTTAAATAGGTCAAGAAATATTGAATTAGTAACAGTTTTTGATTGAGAAATTCCAGGAATTTCGGGAAAACTAGGAACTTTTCTAGTTCCTTAACCAACTTGGTTTTTGTCCTGAATATGAGTGTTTTGACGGTGGAACGATTGAAATTGGTTGAAAAATGTGAAAGGAGTAGTCATACTTAAGGGTGGAAATAGCTGACCAAAAAAACGTTAATTCCTGGAAATGTGTTGAATGTGGAAAAATGGTAGTTTGAATGTCCAGGATGAGTGTAATGTGTTGGTGTTGGAATGCTTTGAATAGGTTGAAAAATGTGGGAATTTTGCAACTTGGAAAAATGTCCCATTCATTTCAATGGGAACTTCCTGGAAATTTGGGAATTTTAGGAAAAGCGGGATTTTTTTGAAAATGATTAGGAGCATGAATGTCCTGAATGAGCTGAATTGGTTGGTGTTGGAATTGTTTAAATCGGTCAAGAAATGTTGAATTAGTAACAGTTTTTAATTGAGAAATTCCTGGAATTTCGGGAAAACTAGGAATTTTTCTAGTTCCTTTACCAACTTGGTTTTTGTCCTGAATATGAGGAGTGTTTTGACGGTGGAACGGTTGAAAAATGTGAAAGGAGTAGTCGAACTTAAGAAGGGTGGAAATAGCTTACCAAAAAACAGGAATTCCTGGAAATTTGTTGAATGTGGAAAAATGGTAGTTTGAATATCCAGGATGAGTTGAATGTGTTGGAGGTGGAATACTTTGAATGGGTTGAAGAATGTGGGAATTGTGCAACTTGGAAAAATGTCCCATTCATTTTGAATGGGGGAAAATGCTAAAAATGCTAAAAAAAAAAAAAAAAAAAAGGAATTACGGGAAATCCGGGAATTTTTTTTTAGAATTGTTGAAGTAGAACACACAATTCCTGAACAGGCTGAATATTTTGAAGTTGGAACAGTTTGAATCAGATGAAAAAGGTGGGAATTGTGGAACTTTGAAGAATGTCCATTGATTTTGATGGGAATTTCAGAAAAATTGGGAATTTCGGGAAAAGCGAGATTTTTTTTGAAGATGGTAAAAAACTTGAATGTTCTGAATGAGAAAAGTTGAATTAGTAACATGTTGAGTTGAGAAATTATATTATGGAATTTCGGGAAAACCGGGGAATTTTTCCAGTTCAAAAAACAACTTAGTTTTTTGAACTGGTTAAGAGGAATTATTTTGACGGTGGAACGCTTGAAGTGGGTGGAAAAATGTGAAAAGGAGCAGTCGCCAGAAAAAAGGGTGGAAATAAGGCTTTGGAAAAGCAGGAATTCTGGAAAATCATGGAACTTTTTTGAACTTGGAAACAAAGTAGTTTGAATTTCCAGAAGGGTGTTGAAGGTGGAATGGTTTGAATCGGTGGGAAAATGTGGAAATGGTGGAAGTTTGAAAAATGGCCAATTCATTTTGAATGGGAAAAATGTCCTTGAAAACATGGAAATCTGGGAATTTTTGGAATTGGTCAAGGGAAAGCACGAATAGGCTGAACAGTTTAAAGTTGGAATGGTTTGAATCGGGTGAAAAATGTGGAAGATAGAATAAGAAGATTAAAAAATAGATGAATTTTGGTGTAGAAGAGCATATGTGGGAATGTTTTGGAGCACAAAAACGTGCAATTCAGTCACGAGAGTTTTACCGTAAAAATCCCAGTGATACCAATTTTCCATTCATAGCAATGCACTATAAAAAGAACAATTGTAGATTTTGCGGTACGAAACTGGCCGATCTTTCGCCAGAAGTTAACCGTAAAAATAACGTACCGGTTTTTACATTTTCATGAATACACTGTAAAAACGACGACCATAGATTTTGCAATAAAAAAAAACCTTGCAGTTCAGTCACGAGAGTTTTACCGTAAAAATCACAGTGGCACCAATTTTCCATTTATTTCCATGAAATTTTGCAATAAAAATCTGGCGATCCAGCAGTTTCCTACCATAAGACCTACATTTGTACAAACCCCGTTTCCATATGAGTTGGGAAATGGTGTTAGATGTAAATATAAACTGAATACATCCATCCATCCATCCATCTTCTTCCGCTTATCCGAGGTCGGGTCGCGGGGGCAGCAGCTTAAGCAGGGAAGCCCAGACTTCCCTCTCCCCAGCCACTTCGTCCAGCTCCTCCCGGGGGATCCCGAGGCGTTCCCAGGCCAGCCGGGAGACATAGTCTTCCCAACGTGTCCTGGGTCTTCCCCGTGGCCTCCTACCGGTCGGACGTGCCCCAAACACCTCCCTAGGGAGGCGTTCGGGTGGCATCCTGACCAGATGCCCGAACCACCTCATCTGGCTCCTCTCCATGTGGAATACAATGATTTGCAAATCCTTTTCAAGCCATATTCAGTTGAATATGCTACAAAGACAACATATTTCATGTTCAAACTCATAAACTTTGTTTTTTTTTGCAAATAATAATTAACTTAGAATTTCATGGCTGCAACACGTGCCAAAGTAGTTGGGAAAGGGCATGTTCACCACTGTGTTACATGGCCTTTCCTTTGAACAACACTCAGTAAAGGTTTGGGAAGTGAGGAGACACATTTTTGAAGTGGAATTCTTTCCCATTCTTGCTTGATGTACAGCTTAAGTTGTTCAACAGTCCGGGGGTCTCCCTTCTGCTATTGCAGGTGCCACACATTTTCAATGTCTGGACTACAGGCAGGCCAGTCTAGTACCCGCACTCTTTTACTATGAAGCCACGTTGATGTAACACGTGGCTTGGCATTGTCTTGCTGAAATAAGCAGGGGCGTCCATGGTAACGTTGCTTGGATGGCAACATATGTTGCTCCAAAAGCTGTATGTACCTTTCAGCATTAATGGTGCCTTCACAGATGTGTAAGTTACCCATGTCTTGGCCACTAATACACCCCCATACCATCACACATGCTGCCTTTTACACTTTGCGCCTAGAACAATCCGGATGGTTCTTTTCCTCTTTGGTCCGGAGGACACGACGTCCACAGTTTCCAAAAAACAATTTGAAATGTGGACTCGTCAGACCACAGAACACTTTTCCACTTTGTATCAGTCCATCTTAGATGAGCTCAGGCCCAGTGAAGCCGACGGCGTTTCTGGGTGTTGTTGATAAACAGTTTTCGCCTTGCATAGGAGAGTTTAAACTTGCACTTACAGATGTAGCGACCAACTGTAGTTACTGACAGTGGCTTTCTGAAGTGTTCCTGAGCCCATGTGGTGATATCCTTTACACACTGATGTGGCTTGTTGATGCAGTACAGCCTGAGGGATGGAAGGTCACGGGCTTAGCTGCTTACCTGCAGTGATTTCTCCACATTCTCTTTGATGATATTACGGAGCGTAGATGGTGAAATCCCTCAATTCCTTGCAATAGCTGCTTGAGAAAGGTTGTTCTTAAACTGTTCAACAATTTGCTCAGGCATTTGTTGACAAAGTGGTGACCCTCGCCCCATCCTTGTTTGTGAATGACTGAGCATTTCATGGAATCTACTTTTATAGCCAATCATGGCACCCACCTGTTCCCAATTAGCCTGCACACCTGTGGGATGTTCCAAATAAGTGTTTGATGAGCATTCCTCAACTTTATCAGTATTTATTGCCACCTTTCCCAACTTCTTTGTCACGTGTTGCTGCCATCAAATTCTAAAGTTAATGATTATTTGCAACAAAAAATAAAGTTTATGAGTTTGAACATGAAATATGTTGTCTTTGTAGCATATTCAACTGAATATGGCTTGAAAAGGATTTGCAAATCATTGTATTCCGTTTATATTTACATCTAACACCATTTCCCAACTCATATGGAAACAGGGTTTGTATTTATTTATCCAGTGTACTGTATGAATGTCCCGATCCAAACTTGTTGTTCTGCCCCTAAAAATGCTTACATAACACTTGTACTGTATCACATGTTGCAATGTTATCTGACTTTGTCAAACCGCATCTGTTTTGTAATGTTTAATAGCAACAACAACAACAAAAAAAGTGCACTTGGTAGCATCAGTTCAGTTCCACCCCCATCTTGCTGCTGGCGGGCAAAGAGCTCGGTGTTGTTCAACAGAAATCCCCGCTTGCTTCTGGTTGTGTTTTGTAGTATGTTGAAGTGGGTGTTGCAACGTGAAACCTGCTCAATGTGTAGTGCACTTACACATGGGGTCACCAACGCGGTGCCCGCGGGCACCAGGTAGCCCGTAAGGACCAGATGAGTAGCCCGCTGGCCTGTTCTAAAAATAGCTCAAATAGCAGCACTTACCAGTGAGCTGCCTCTATTTTTTTAAATTGTATTTATTTACTAGCAAGCTGGTCTCACTTTGCCCGACATTTTTAATTCTAAGAGAGACAAAACTCAAATAGAATTTGAAAATCCAAAAAATTATTTTAAAGACTTGGTCTTCACTTGTTTAAATAAATTATTTTTTTTACTTAGCTTCTTATAACTTTCAGAAAGACAATTTTAGAGAAAAAATACAACCTTAAAAATGATTTTAGGATTTTTAAACACATATACCTTTTTTTTATTGTAAAGAATAATAAATACATTTTAATTTAATTCTTCATTTTAGCTTCTTTTTTTTCGACGAAGAATATTTGTGAAATATTTCTTCAAACTTATTATGATTAAAATTCAAAAAAATTATTCTGTCAAATCTAGAAAATCTGTAGAATCAAATTTAAATCTTATTTTAAAGTCTTTGGAATTTCTTTTAAAATTTTTGTTCTGGAAAATCTAGAAGAAATAATGATTTGTCTTTGTTAGAAATATAGCTTGGTCCAATTTGTTATATATTCTAACAAAGTGTAGATTGGATTTTAACCTATTTAAAACATGTCATCAAAATTCTAAAATTAATCTTAATCAGGAAAAATTACTAATGATGTTCCATATATTCTTTTTTTTAAGTTTTTCTCTTCTTTTTTTCGGTTGAATTTTGAATTGTAAAGAGTCGAAATTGAAGATAAACTATGTTTCAAAATTTAATAGTCATTTTTTTCGTGTTTTCTCCTCTTTTAAACCGTTCAATTAAGTGTAAATATCATTAATTATTAATAATAACGTTAAAGGTAAATTGAGCAAATTGGCTTTTTCTGGCAATTTATTGAAGTGTGTATCAAACTGGTAGCCCTTCGCATTAATCACTACCCAAGAAGTAGCTCTTGCTTTCAAAAAGGTTGGTGACCCCTGACATACACTAACACTTGGAGACCAAGCAAGCAATTGACACTCCATTAGAAGCCATCCCTCCATCCCTCCATCCATCCATCCATCCATGCGCTCTATATCACTCCCTCCTTATTTCAACTCCTCCATTGAGCGCGCCCAAGACCCCATTCATCTTGTGCATCCTCCCATCTCCACCTAACCGTTTTGTCCAGCAAACAGACGGGCGGAGGCCAGGCTCTGTGCTATCTGAGGTGAAACAGGAGGAATATGAAATGGCCGGGCCTCGCTGTACAATTGTCGAGTGTCTCCGCGAATCCCCGTCTTCTCTCAGCCAATCGCGGCGCTCCTAAACACCGCCACGCGCACACCGCTTCCGTCGGCCATGCAGATGAGTCCTGTTGCCTTTACCTTTTAATTAGGGTTCCCAGGGGGGGGCCTCCCAGTGTGTGTGTGAGCCTCGCATTCTTTCATCCAGACAGGAAACACCCGGGAGGGAAGAGGAGGCAGTGGGATCAGGCGCTATCCCAGATGCACTTGAATAAAAGCAGTCATTATGTCCAATTGTTCCCGCGTCATCCAAGCCTGGTCACACACGGTGCGGATTATTAACTGTAATAGAACAAAAAAGGCATCTAAAAATAAGCGCACTATTGTCAAAAGAGACACACAGACCACACCCATACTTATTATTTACGTTGTTTGGACAATCATATGAAACATGCTTGCAATTCCATGTAAAAGTAATAATATAAACATACATTTTTTGTAATTATGTGTGACTGTCGCCTTCAGTAATAATATTCCACTGTGCCTGATCCCATTGCATGTATGATTATTATTAGAGATGTCCGATATTCCAATATTGTCCAACTCTTAATTACCGATACCAATATCAAGCGATACCGATATATACAGTGGTGGAATTAACACATAAATATGCCTAATTTTATTGTGATGCCTCGCTGGATGCATTAAACAATGTAATAAGGTTTTCCAAAATAAATCAACTCAAGTTATGGGAAACTCCCGGAAGAGTTAGTGCTGCAAGGGGTTCTGGGTATTTGTTCTGTTGTGTTACGGTGCGGATGTTCTCCCGAAATGTGTTTGTCATTCTTGTTTGGTGTGGTTTCACAGTGTGGCGCATATTCTTAACAGTGTTTAAGTCGTTTATACGGCCACCCTCAGTGTGACCTGTATGGCTGTTGACCAAGTATGCCTTGCATTCACTTGTGTGTGTGAAAAGCCGTAGATATTATGTGACTGGCAGTGCCTTTAAGGTTTATCGGCGCTCTGTACTTCTCCCTACGTCCGTGTACACAGTGGCCTTTTAAAAAGTCATACATTTGACTTTTTGAAACCGATAATTTTGAAACAGATACCGATAATTTCCGATATTACATTTTAAATCATTTATCGGCCGATAATATCGGCAGTCCGATATTATCGGACAACTCTAATTATTATACGATATATTGTTATAATTCTTTGAATATGATCCATCCATCCATTTTCTACCGCTTGTCCCTCTCGGGGTGGCAGGGGGCTGGGTGGAGGGGTGTAGCCGATCCCAGCTGCACTAAGGCCGAAGTATCAACTACATTTCCAGTATTATAAAAACAATTGTCATTTATTTTATTATTGCATAGTTAATTCTGAGTATTTAGAATTCCCAGCAGGCACAAGACATCGATGCAACGTTGATTATACATTCATGTTTTTTTTCAAAACTGACTTCCGAACAACGTTGCAAAATAGTTGTATTTGTAAATCGAGACAACGTTGATGTCTAGCGTTGGATCCACGTTGTTTGTTGGGAAACGACCAAAATTCTATGTCAAATCACCGTCTCAACCTGACATTGAATAAACGTCGTCAAAAAGCATGTTGTTTCAACATTGTATATGTAGAATATTGGTTGGGAAATGACCAAAATTCAATGGTCAAATTAACGTCAACACCCGACATTGATTAAACGTCGTCAAAAAGCATGTTGTTTCAATGTATTTGTGTTGTAGAATATTGGTTGGTAAATTACCAAAATGTAATGGTCATATCAACGTCAGAACCCAACATTGATTAATTGCCGTCAAAAACATGTTTCAACGTTGTATTTGTGTTGTAGAATATTGGTTGGGAAATGACCACATTTCAATGGTCAAATCAACGTCAGAACCCAACATTAAATAAATGTCGTCAAAAAGCATGTTGTTTCAACGTTGTATATGTGTTGTAGAATATTGGTTGGGAAATGACCAAAATTCAATGTCAAATCAACATCAGAACCCAACATTGATTAAACGTCGTCAAACGTGTTGTTTCAACGTTAGGTTTGATTTGCCTAAAGGTCAGGACCTCATTCAACAAGTTCTCAACGTTGTTTGAATGTCTCGTGCCTGCTGGGTTGTATTAAGTTGTCTTCTTACTTTATTTGAATGCAATTTTTTCAAAGAATGTTATTACCGCACCTTTTTCCTGGTGAGGTTTTCTATGCTTTGGATCGGCTACGTTAGCGTAGTTATCCGGACTTTGCTTTAGTCGTCATTACCCCAGAAGATAAGGCGGATATAATGGACAGAATTAAGTAAATAAATAAATACAACTTTAACTAATTACTTTAAATGTGTCAATAATTAAAATTTGAGTTGAATAAAAATTTGTGATTAAAATTGCCATAATTAATTACAAAATATTTCACTAGTAGCCTGACTTGTGGTTAGAGTGTCCGCCCTGATACCGGGAGGTCGTGAGTTCAAACCCCGGCCGAGTCATACCAAAGACTATAAAAATGGGAGCCATTACCTCCCTGCTTGGCAATCAGCATCAAGGCTTGGAATTGGGGGTTAAATCACCAAATAAGTAATAAGTGAGTTTTTCCTTGCCCGTATGTGGGCTCTGTACCGAGGATGTCGTTGTGGCTTGTACAGCCCTTTGAGACACTTGTGATTTAGGGCTATATAAATAAACATTGATTGATTGATTGATTGATAATTCCCGAGCGCAGCCACCGCTGCTGCTCACTGCTCTCCTCACCTCCCAGGGGGTGATCATGGGGATGGGTCAAATGCAGAGGGTAATTTCACCACACCTAGTGTGTGTGTGTGAGACTATCGTTGGGACTTTAACTTTAATTATATCAATTTTTAATTATACAATGATTTATTTCAATATTTATTTCTCCATTTCCCTTTTTATTCATTTATATTATTTTATTATTTAAATATTTCACAATCGAATTCATTGTTTGTTTAATTATCAAATTAATAAGGAATGACAATTCCGTTTTAAAAGCGACTATTGCACTCCAATCCTGAAGATGGCGCCACACAAATTAGGGCGGGGAAGTTTCCCCCCCAAAAATGGCAGTAATAAATAGTATAATGTCCACTTTCGCCTCTGCGACTCACTTCTAAATGTTTTTTTTTTTAAACGAGCTGCGTATTTGTTTGCCTTCTAACATACACAACAAGGGAATAAAATAGCTGTGAGGTTTAAAGTGAGTACGATAACTTTGCGACGTGACGTCATCAAGAAAGGGGGTCGAGGTTAGCAGGCTAACATGAACAGAACGTGACCTAACAAGCTAGGTAAGAAAAACCCTATAATTGTAAACATTAGGTGTTTGAATAACAACGTGACAAAGTTCTCCTTTAGACGTGATGCCATGTCCCGGGTTCGCCCGGGTTGGACTCGTCGGAACCCCCCTCCATGTTGAGGTGGGCGAGGGGGGTGTGGGGGGGTCTAATTCGATGCATGCTGTTAAAGCTTAGACTATATTGTCTCCCCTGTTCTCTCTCTCTTTCTCTCTGTGTGTGTGTTCTTGTATTTCTACCCTTCTTGAGACATCAACAAGGAAAAGTACCTTCCATATGAGGAGGTGTGAACAAGTGATGACATAAATCATGGTCACAATAACATCGCATCTAATAGACAATGTCGCATTTGTGGTGACATCTATCAAAATGATCCATAAAGGAGGGATTTTTCAAATTGACTGTGTGTCGCTTTTAAAAGTGCTCCCCCTCTGGTCAACATATGAAATAACAAGTGTGTGTAAGAAATTGAAATGCGCCCCCTTTGGCCAAAATGTATTTTTTTTAAAAATTAAGAAATATGTATATAGAGACGTACTATAATAACTTGAAGTAAATAATGAAGATTAAACACCAATTACAAACAAAACTTTTTTCATATAAAAATTGGGAACAATTTCTCATATTCTTTCTGTAATATTGCAATATTTTCTCGTAAAATGATTACTTTTTCATGTAAAATGATTACTTTTTCATGTAAAATGATTACTTTTGAATGCAAAATGGTGACGTTTGTCTTATAAAATTCTGACTTATCACAATATTGCCACTTTTTTTGTTGTTTTTGTAAAATAGGGATATTTTTTTGGGTAAAATTGACTTTTGTCATAATTTTGCCAAGTGAAATTCCGATTATTATAATATTGCCAAAATTTTGAGCTTTTCTTGTAAAATTGCGACTGTTATTGGGTAAAATTCCAACTTTTATCATAATATTGCACCAATGTTCAGTTTTTCTTGTAACATTTTGACTTATAATTATAATATTGTCAAAATTCTAAGTTTTTTGTGACCTTTTTCTTGTGAAATTCCAACTCATTTTTCACAACAAGCTTTTTTTTTAATATTTGCATGGTATGTATATATTATTAATATTGTAAATACAAATCTTTATATATATTTATATATACAAGAATGTGTGTGTGTGTGTGTCCTTGTATTTCTACCCTTCTTGAGACGTGAAGAAGGAAAAGTATCTTCCATATGAGGAGGTGTGAACAAGTGATGACATAAATCAATAACATTGCATCTAATAGACAATGTCTCATTAGCACCCCTGCTGGTGACATCTATCAAAATGAGGGTGGTCCCAAAAAGGAGGGATTTTTCAAATTGACTGTGTGTCGCTTTTAAAAGTGCTCCCCCTCTGGCCAACATATGAAACAACAAGTGTGTGTAAGAAATTGAAATGCGCCACTTTTGGCCAAAATGTATAACAAATAATAAAGAAATATGTATATAGAGACGTACTGTAATAACTTGAAGTAAATAATGAAGATTAAACACCAATTACAAAGAAAAAAAAAGTTTTCTCACAGTGTCGACTTTTTTCATATAAAATTGGGAACAATTTCTCATATTCTTTCTGTAATATTGCAATATTTTCTCGTAAAATGATTACTTTTTCATGTAAAATGATTACTTTTGAATGGAAAATGGTGACATTTGTCATATAAAATTCTGACTTATCACAATAATGCCACTTTTTTTGTTGTTTTTGTAAAATAGGGATATTTTTTAGAGTAAAATTGACCAGTCATAATTTTGCCAAGTGAAGTTCCGATTATTATAAAATTGCCAACATTTTGAGCTTTTCTTGTAAAATTGCGACTGTTATTGAGTAAAATTCCAACTTTTATCATAATATTGCACAAATGTTCAGTTTTTCTTGTAACCTCTTGACTTATAATTATAATATTGTCAAAATTCTAAGTTTTTTGTGACCTTTTTCTTGTGAAATTCCAACTTATTTTTTACAACAAGCTTTTTTTATATTTGCATGGTATGTATATATTATTAATGTTGTAAATACACATCTTTATATATCTAGAAAGGGTGGTACTAAAGAGGTAGGCATTATTCGGAGGTCTCATGAAGGTTATTCATACAAGAATGTGTCTGTGTTGTATTTCTGCCCTTCTTGAGACAAGGAAAAGTATCTTCCATATGAGGAGGTGTGAACAAGTGATGACATAAATCATGGTCCCAATAACATTGCATCTAATAGACAATGTCTCATTAGCACCCCTGCTGGTGACATCTATCAAAATGAGGGTGATCCCAAAAAGGAGGGATTTTTCAAATTGACTGTGTGTCTGTTTTAAAAGTGCTCCCCCTCTGGCCAACATATGAAACAACAAGTGTGTGTAAGACATTGAAATGCGCCACTTTGGGAACAATTTCTCATATTCTTTCTGTAATATTGCAATATTTTCTCGTAAAATGATTACTTTTTCACGTAAAATGATAACTTTTGAATGCAAAATGTTATCATTTGTCATATAAAATTCTGGCTTTTATCACAATATTGCCACTTGTTTTGTTGTTCCTGTAAAATAGGGATATTTTTTTGAGTAAAATTATGACTTTTGTCATAATTTTGCCAAGTGAAGTTCCGATTATTATAAAATTGCCAACATTTTGAGCTTTTCTTGTAAAATTGCGACTGTTATTGAGTAAAATTCCAACTTTTATCATAACATTGCACAAATGTTCAGTTTTTCTTGTAACATTTTGACTTATAACATTGTCAAAATTCTAAGTTTTTTGTGACCTTTTTGTTGTGAAATTCCAACTCATTTTTCACAACAAGCTTTTTTTATATTTGCATGGTATGTATATATTATTAATATTGTAAATACAAATCTTTATATACCTAGGCATTATTTGAAGGTCTCAAGAAGGTAACAAATACAAGAATGTGTGTGTGTGTGTGTGTGTGTGTGTGTGTGTGTGTTTCTGAAGCCTCCACCCACCAGGCCAGCCTACATTGGAGCGGATCATGTGATGCTAGGGGGTTAAGTCATTTGCAAGTACAACACAACTCTGTGCAGAGCTCTCCATTCATTTCCTGAGAGCTGCCTGCCTGCCTGCCTGCGCGCAGCAGCTGAGAGGCAGAAGGGGAGGGAGCTGCGCGCACACACACACACACACACACACACACACACACACACACACATTACACACACACACACACGTCCATACTCACAGATAGGAGAGGGGGGAAAAGGAGACCGTGGAAAGGAAAACAGTCTCCACGGCTCTGCAGCTTCTGACAAGGTCTGTGTGCACATTTATTTATTTACCTTTCCTTTGCTATCTCTGCGCTTCATGTTGTTGTTCGTGGAAGTTGTGCGCATGCATGACAGGTGACAACTCACCTATTGTGTTGCCGTGCACGCGCCTCCCAATGTCAAGTTGTTGGAACTTGCAAAGGCTGCGGCACTCGCTGGAAAAAGTTTGGCCGCCTGTCTGCAGAGTTGCAGAGTGCATGTGTGTGTGTGTGTGTGTGTGTGTGTGTGTGTGTGTGTGTGTGTGTGTGTGTGTAAAAAGGCTTGTTTGCTGTGGCGAGCTTGGAGACGGGGGAGCTGTTAGCAACGGGTTAAACATTAGGGAGGCTCGGGTAGCCGGGGAGGAAGGACACTAGGGGAGAGGAGGTGGTCAGATGTGTGTGTGGGAGTGTTGCTGCGGCTGGGTGTCATCGTCAAGCGCTCTCCCTCGCAGGCTAATAGTGGTTGGTATTGATGGGACGCTGTCAGGGAGGCCACCAGGTTGGGGGTGGAGGAGAGAGAGAGTGGCCGGGGGGCTGGCCCTTGGCTGTTATTTTCAATTACAAGGGGGACCCGGGCAGAGCTGACAGCAAAGGCATTTGTAAATGTAGTGAGGGAGGTGGAGGGGAAGGTGGAGGAGGAGGAGGAGGAGGAGGAGGGTGGGCGGGCGGCCGGCCGGAGCTTGATGTGGAAACTGAGCACTGACCTCTGTGACTTTACCTTGCCGAGAGAGGCCCTGCCTTGCCTTGGCTGGATCTGCGTGACAGCTGTGTGTGTGTTTATAAAAAAAAAAGTGTGTAAATGAGCCCCCAGCCCGCCCCCCCACCCCCCCGCTGCTCACTGATGTTCAACGAGTGAGACTATTAGTGTCCGATTGAACTCGTACTGAAGTCCCTAAAAGTCAGCCTCTCTGCATGATGTCACCTCATCACCACTGGCCACAACATTAGGTACACCCGGGTAAAACTACCCACTACACTAATTCTGGCAACAACCATGTCAGCCAGGGGTGTCCAAAGTGCGGACCGGGGGCCCATTTGCGGCCCGCAGGTCAATTTTTAACGGCCCCACGGCCCATTTTAAAGTACGATTAAAAAAATAAAAAACAAAAAGTGGTATAAAAGAGCAAACAGGTGAAATGTAACAAGAAAATGTTGCAATTAGAGATGTCCGATAATATCGGCCTGCCGATATATGCGATAAAATGTAATATCGGAAATTATTGGTATCGTTTTTTTTATTATCGGTATCGTTTTTTTAAAAAATTTTTTTATTAAATCCACATAAAAAACACAAGATACACTTACAATTAGTGCACCAAGCCAAAAAAACTCCCTCCCCCATTTACACTCATTCCGACAAAAGGGTTGTTTCTTTCTGTTATTAATATTCTGCTTCCTACATTATATATCAATATATATCAATACAGTCTGCAAGGGATACAGTCCGTAAGCACACATGATTGTGCGTGCTGCTGCTCCACTAATAGTACTAACCTTTAACACTTCATTTGACTCATTTTCATTCATTACTAGTTTCTATGTAACTGTTTTTATATTGTTGTACTTTCTTTTTTATTCAAGAAAATGTTTTTAATTTATTTATCTTATTTTTTTAAAAGTACCTTATCTTCACCATACCTGGTTGTCCAAATTAGGCATAATAATGTGTTAATTCCACGACTGCATATATCGGTTGATATCGGTTGATATCGGTTGATATCGGTATCTGTAATTAAAGAGTTGGACAATATCGGAATATCGGCAAAAAGCCATTATCGGACATCCCTAGTTGCAATGTTTCCTCTAATAACACAAAGCTGCCACGCAGGCTGTTTCTTTCTTTAAAAAATAATAATGAATCAAAGTCAATGTCATTATGAATTATTGAGCTTTCCAAGGCTCCAATTACGTCACATTAAATATTCCACTTTGTGTCGCTTTTAAAAGTGCTCCCCCTCTGGTCAACATATGAAACAACAAGTGTGTGTAAGACATTGAAATGCGCCCCCTTTGGCCAAAATGTATTAAACAAAATAAAGAAAGACGTATATAGAGATGTACTGTAATAACTTCAAGTAAATAATGAAGATTAAACACCGATTACAAACAAAAAAATGTTTTCTCACAGTGTCGACTTTTTTCATATAAAATTGGGAACAACTTCTCATATTCTTTCTGTAATATTGCAATATTTTCTCGTAAAATGATTACTTTTTCATGTAAAATGATTACTTTTGAATGGAAAATGTTATCAGATTTATCATATACAATTCTGACTTTATCACAATATTGCCACTTTTTTTGTTGTTCCTGTAAAATAGGGATATTTTTTTGAGTAAAATTATGACTTTTGTCATAATTTTGCCAAGTGAAATTCTGATTATTATAAAATTGCCAACATTTTGAGCTTTTCCTGTAAAATTGCGACTGTTATTGAGTAAAATTCCAACTTTTATCATAATATTGCACAAATGTTCAGTTTTTCTGGTAACATTTTGACTTATAATATTGTCAAAATTCTAAGTTTTTTGTGACCTTTTTGTTGTGAAATTCCAACTTATTTTTCACAACAAGCTTTTTTTTACATTAAATATTCCACTTTGAGATATTTTTTGGGGAAATTGTTGCATATTTTGTGTTTGCCATATAAAAAATTTAGCTGTTTTTTTTTTTTTTTTTTTTTTAAAGAAGAGCCTAAAGCGAACAAACAAAAAACAAATACAACGTATAATTGACGGATCGATCTGAAGTTGATCGAGATTATTGTGTTAAAAATAAACACTAAAAAAAAATTTAAATTCATTTTTTAACACTTTAATGAGTAGGACCCTTTTGGTTCCCCTATCATTTTAGTGTGATTTGTTTTTAAGTGTCATCGCTCAAAAAATAATAATGAATTAAAATCAATGGTGTTATGAGTTATTGACCTTTTTAAGCCTCCAATTATTATATAATCTCAAATATTCCACTTAAAAATTTTATTGGGTGAAAATATTGCATATTTTGTGTTTTTTCCATAAAAAAACAGGGTTTTCTTTGACAAAAAGAGCATACGACTTAAATCTTTAAAAACGTTATATTGACAGATAGACCTAATGTTGATCTAGGGATTTAAAACTTGAATAATAATAGAAATAATAATACTGAATAATGACACATTTTTAATATTTTTTTGACCAAAACCCTTTGGGGTCCCCGGGATCAAGCCTGAGTGGAGGCCTAAATGTATATTTTTTATACATATATTGTATTGGTTTTTAAAATAAAAAAATATCAAAATGGCCCCCGCTTGCTTTGATTTTTCAGTGTGCGGCCCTCAGTGGAAAAAGTTTGGACACCCCTGATGTAAGCAATACTTAACAAATAGATAGATAGTACTTTATTGATTCCTTCAGGAGAGTTCCCTCAGGAAAATTACAATTCCAGCCGTAGTGTACAGAGTGGAGATATCATTTAAAAAGTAAAAAGTCAATAATAATAATAATAACAAATGATCTGTTCCAATGTCAAATTGTCACCATCTAAAACAGACCTGGACAAATTAAGGCCCGGGGGCCACAAGTGGCCCGTTAAGCTTTTCAATCTGGCCCTCCGGACATTCCCAAATAATTTTTTTTAGATCTTTAAGATGTAAAGTGTAGCTGCCATTATGATGTGCACTCGTCTTTTATAATGACCGCAAGTCTTCAACTATACTAAGTCTTTACATGCTTGGAATCTGCGCTTTTTCATGATATACTAGTTACTATGGTCATCTAATTAGTTACTATGGTCTTGATTGATTGAGACTTTTATTAGTAGATTGCACAGTACAGTACATATTCCGTACAATTGACCACTAAATGGTAACACCCCAATAAGTTTTTCCACTTGTTTAAGTCGGGGTCCACTTATATTGATTCATGATACAGATATATACTATCATCATAATACAGTCATCACACAAGATAATCATCAGAGTATATACATTGAATTATTTACATTATTTACAATCCAGAGATGGGATGTGGAGAGGGGGGAGGGGGGGGGGATTAGGTTTGGTTGATATCAGCACTTCAGTCATCAACAATTGCATCATCAGAGAAATGGACATTGGAACAGTGTAGGACTGACTTGGTAGGATATGTACAGCAAGTAGTGGACATAGAGAGAGAGAGACCAGAAAGTGTCTACATTTGATTATTTACAATCCGGGGAGGTGGGATGTGGAAGGGAGGGTGTTAGTTTAGGGTTGAAGTTGCCTGGAGGTGTTCTTTTAGTGCGGTTTTGAAGGAGGATAGAGATGCCCTTTCTTTTATACCTGTTGGGAGTGCATTCCACATTGATGTGGCATAGAAGGAGAATGAGTTAAGACCTTTGTTAGATGGGAATCTGGGTTTAACGTGGTTAGTGGAGCTCCCCCTGGTGTTGTGGTTATGGCGGTCATTTACGTTAAGGAAGTAGTTTGACATGTACTTCGGTATCAGGGAGGTGTAGCGGATTTTATAGACTAGGCTCAGTGCAAGTTGTTTTACTCTGTCTGGTAATCTAATGAGTTACTATGGTAATCTAATTAGTTACTATGGTAGTTTAAGTCACAGCAGCTCAGACGAAGCGCCAAGCAGTGTGGGCGGGGAGCGTTTCCACAGAATGTTTCCGGAGCGTCCAGCCTGAAATGCGGGTGTCAGGGAGATTTTTACAACAAAGTTCTAAAGCTTAGTGATACATCACATATATCAGATTGTAGGTGGGTTTATTTTTTGCCTTTCGCGTTCATATTTTGCTGTGTTTGTTGCATTTTTGTTGCGTTTCGCTTTATTGTAAAATATGTCGAGGTGTGACTGTCACAATGAGTTGTTGACGAACCCCAAGATGCAGAGATGGCGGCAGGCATTGTCCAGGAAAACATGATTTAATGTTCATAAAACAAAGGTAAAAACACAAACCAGGAACTAGGAATAGCCAAAACTGAAAACAGGAACCAGCAAACAGAAAAAACTGGAAACAGCTAATGGCTAACAAGAAAACACAAAACAAAAGAGCTATGAGAAAGCAAACTACAAATAGCTAACAGGAACAGCTTACCGCTACGACGACAGGTACAAGGACAAGTAGTAGCACGACAGGTAGTAGCTGTAACGATATCGACACGACAGGTAGAAATGACAATAATCCAGCACCGAGTGGAGGACAAAGCAGGTTTAAATAGTAGCTGGCTGATTGGCACCAGGTGTGGCCCGGTGCCAATCAGCCACAGCTGAGGGGACAGCACTCAGAGAGACAAACAGGAAACTGAACCAAAATAAGAGTGCTGACAGGAAATAAAACAAACACAGAGAAAAAAACTTGACCAAACTGTCAGGGACAAGCCTGACAGTGGCGTTCATATGTTGTCAATATTCAGTGTTTTATCCTTCATAGTTAATATTGTAAATCCCACATTCTTTATTTTCATGCACATTCTGGGTGTCTCATTCAGGAAAAAAATTTAAAATTCCATTCCGTTTTTCAAGGCGGTCTGTCATAACGTTTTTAACACGTGAGGTGTTCCTAAAAATGGATATGCCGGCCCCCAGACACTTTTTTTTTCTCTAAATTTGGCCCCCGAGTCAAAATAATTGCCCAGGCCTGATCTAAAACTTTTATCAACCGTTCAAGGCAAGTTTAAACTGGAGTTTGCCATTGTTGATATTACGACGCCAAATACTGGAAGGTGAACGCAGAAGCTCATTTTCCAAACTCTCCCACTTGAAGTGTAAAAGGACGTCAAACACTTTGTTGACTTTGATAACAAGCGACAACGCATGAGGTGACGTTGGACTTGTTCAATGTGACTTCCTGTGTTTGTTCTGCCGCAAAAAGAAGAAAAAGCCACACAAACTCGGGTGCGGAGTTGATTTGCGAGCAGGTCAGTGACTTTGTGCGGCTTTAGGGGCGTTCCACGCAAGAGTAATGGTGTCCTAACTGCGTCTCATCCAGTGTTTTTTTGTGTAATATTTAACTTACCTAATTGAAGTTGAATGAGAGACAAAATATTAAAAACAGTTGTTCTATACCAGCGTTTTTCAACCACGGTGCCGTGAGATACTGTCTGGTGTGCCGTGGTAAACTTTGCAAAGCAGTAATTATAGTCTGCAAATGTGTTGTTGAGTGTCGGTGCTGTCTCAAGCTCGGCAGAGTAACCGTGTAATACTCTTCCATATCAGTAGGTGGCAGCAGGTAGCTAATTGCCGTGTAGATGTCGGGAACGTGGTTTGTCGTGATCACCTAATGCGGGAGGCAGGGTGCAGGTAAAAAGGTGTCTAACGCTTAAATCAAAAATAAACAAAAGCCATTGAAGCTCAGGGAAGGCTATGCTAAACGAAACTAAAACTGAACCGGCTGCAAAGTAAACAAAGACAGAATGCTGGACGACAGCAAAGACTTACAGCGTGTGGCACAGCAGACGGCGTCCACAAAAGTACATCCGTACATGACATGACAATCAACAACAAAATAGGCGCGCAGGACAAGAAGAGTGCCCCTAAGAAAAGGCATTGAAGCTTAGGGAAGACTACGCAGAACAAAACTAAAACTGAACTGGCTGCAAAGTACAAACCCCGTTTCTATATGAGTTGAGAAATTGTGTTAGATGTAAATATAAACGGAATACAATGATTTGCAAATCCTTTTCAACCCATATTCAGTTGAATGCACTACAAAGACAATAATTTTTTTATGCAAATAATAATTAACTTAGAATTTCATGGCTGCAACACGTGCCAAAGTAGTTGGGAAAGGGCATGTTCACCACTGTGTTACATGGCCTTTCCTTTTAACAACACTCAGTAAACGATTGGGAACTGAGGAAACTAATTGTTGAAGCTTTGAAAGTGGAATTCTTTCTCATTGTTGTTTTATGTACAGCTTCAGTCGTTCAACAGTCCGGGGTCTCCGCTGTGGTATTTTAGGCTTCATAATGCGCCACACATTTTCGATGGGAGACAGGTCTGGACTGCAGGCGGGCCAGGAAAGTACCCGCACTCTTTTTTTTTTTAACGAAGCCACTCTGTTGTAACACGTGCTGAATGTGGCTTGGCATTGTCTTGCTGAAATAAGCAGGGGCGTCCATGAAAAAGACGGCGCTTAGATGGCAGCATATGTTGTTCCAAAAGCTGTATGTACCTTTCAGCATTAATGGTGCCTTCACAGATGTGTAAGTTACCCATGCCTTGGGCACTAATACACCCCCATACCATTATCAAGTTAAGTCAAGTCAACTTTATTTATACAGCACATTTAACAACTTTTAAATTGAACCAAAGTGCTTTACAGGTTAAAAAAGCATAGAGCAAAAAACAAAAAACAAAAAAAACAAAGAACATAAACAATGAATGTGCTGAACAAGATAGTGCAAATGCAATACGGTAAAAGGGGTCGAATAAAAAGTAAAAATTTGCAGAATAAAAATAATAAAAGTGCGACAAATTGAAAAATACAACTAAAACGAAGGAGTGGGAGGGGGGACTAGAAATCATCATCATCATCATCACACATGCTGGCTTTTGAACTTTGCGTGGATAACAGTCTGGATGGTTCGCTTCCCCTTTGGTCCGGAGGACACGATGTCGAATATTTCCAAAAACAATTTGAAATGTGGACTCGTCAGACCACAGAACACTTTTCCACTTTGCAT
This sequence comes from Entelurus aequoreus, assembly GCF_033978785.1. Classification (NCBI taxonomy): domain Eukaryota; kingdom Metazoa; phylum Chordata; class Actinopteri; order Syngnathiformes; family Syngnathidae; genus Entelurus; species Entelurus aequoreus. The sequence continues at coordinate 78,132,955 of NC_084740.1, forward strand.
GAGTCCATCTTAGATGATCTCGGGCCCAGAGAAGCCGGCGGCGTTTCTGGGTGTTGTTGATAAATGGCTTTAACTTGCACTTACAGATGTAGCGACCAACTGTAGTTACTGACAGTGGGTTTCTGAAGTGTTCCTGAGCCCATGTGGTGATATCCTTTACACACCAATGTCGCTTTTTGATACAGTGGGATCGAAAGGTCACGGTCATTCAATGTTGGTTTCCGACCATGCTGCTTACGTGCAGTGATTTCTCCAGATTCTCTGAACCTTTTGATGATATTACGGACCGTAGATGTTGAAATCCCTAAATTTCTTGCAATTGCACTTTGAGAAACGTTGTTCTTAAACTGTTTGACTATTTGCTCACGCAGTTGTGGACAAAGGGGTGTACCTCGCCCCGTCCTTTCTTGTGAAAGACTGAGCATTTTTTGGGAAGCTGTTTTTATACCCAATCATGGCACCCACCTGTTCCCAATTAGCCTGCACACCTGTGGGATGTTCCAAATAAGTGTTTGATGAGCATTCCTCAACTTTATCAGTATTTATTGCCACCTGAGTGTTCCTGAGCCCATGTGGTGATATTCTTTACACACTGATGTCTATCGCTTGTTGATGCAGTACAGCCTGAGGGATGGAAGGTCACGGGCTTAGCTGCTTACGTGCAGTGATTTCTCCAGATTCTCTGAACCCTTTGATGATATTACGGAGCGTAGATGGTGAAATCCCTAAATTCCTTGCAATAGCTGGTTGATAAAGGTTTTTCTTAAACTGTTCAACAATTTGCTCAGGCATTTGTTGACAAAGTGGTGACCCTCGCCCCATCCTTGTTTGTGAATGACTGAGCATTTCATGGAATCTACTTTTATACCCAATCATGGCACCCACCTGTTCCCAATTAGCCTGCACACCTGTGGGATGTTCCAAATAAGTGCTTGATGAGCATTCCTCAACTTTATCAGTATTTATTGCCACCCTTCCCAACTTCTTTGTCACGTGTTGCTGCCATCAAATTCTAAAGTTAATGATTTGCAAAAAAAAAAAATGTTTATCAGTTTGAACATCAAATATGTTGTCTTTGTAGCATATTCAACTGAATATGGCTTGAAAAGGATTTGCAAATAATTGTATTCCGTTTATATTTACATCTAACACAATTTCCCAACTCATATTGAAACGGGGTTTGTAAACAAAAACAGAATGCTGGACAACAGCAAAGACTTACGACGCGTGGAGCGGACGGCGTCCACAAAGTACATCCCGTACATGACACGACAATCAACAATGTTCCCCGCAAAGAAGGATATTGGTATTGCAGGAAAATACCAACAAAACAGGAAAATCCACCGAAATAGGAGCGCGAGACAAGAATTAAAACACGACACAGGAAAACGTCAAAAACCTCCAAAATAAGTCACAATGTGATGTGACAGGCGGTGACAGCACACCTACTTTGAGTTATAGTGAAGCATGCTTGGTTGTGGTTTCAATTCATATCCAACAACTGCGAAAACGACTTTTTATTGTCAACATCGGCTGCGGAGTTTAATTTTTCAATGATTTCTGCTGGTGGTATGCCTCGGGATTTTTTCAATGAATAAAATGTGCCTTAGCTCAGAAAAGGTTGAAAAACACTGCTCTTTACCACTAAATACAATACAGTTGTGTTTTATTTGTAAACATTGACTTTTCTGATACAGTTCTTTACGTTAGATCTGTTAGAGCAGTCAGAAAAAACCTGGCTCTTCAAGTCTCACCGTAATGACCAACATTACAACACAGTAGCGTAGTGGGCCAAAGTATTAATTAAAAACAAGGCAGGGCTTTTATTTAACAAGTATATTTAATATTTGGCCACTGTAACGTTACACACAGTTGGAACAGTAACACTGAATATAAGAAAATAAAACAATACTTTAATCAAGTGATTATTTGGCGTACCACTAGATGGAGCCTGCGTACCACTATTGGAGAATCGCAGTGTTAGCGTTTGCGGGTGTACCTAATTAAGTGGCCACGGTGTTGAAATGTTTCCACTTTTAGTCACAAAAATGTGACTAAATGAAAAGGACTCACTTTGCGGTAGTCAGCTGAGCAGTGACTGAGCAGCTGTGTTACTTCAGCTGAAAGACCTCTAAAATTCTCACAAACTGTTGTGGTAGGAACCCACAAACAGTCAAGCGCCAGGCTATTCAACTAAATTAGCACCTGCAAAAACACTAGTCAAAGATCCTTCCAATGACATGCTGCCAAAAAACCAGTAGAAGATTTTCTATACGACAGAATTTTTTTATCCTTAATATCTGTGGCTGCTCTTTTTAGGGACCGACTGCCTAAACCACGACAGGTAGTCAAAAGTCTCTAAAGGACGGACTGCTTTACTGGGTTTTTTCAACCTACTGCCAAAGACGCTAATCAAGGATCCTCTATACCAGTGGTCCCCAACCTTTTTGTAGCTGGGGACCGGTCAACGCTTGAAAATTTGTCCCACGGACCGGGGGGAGGGGGGGTGGGGGTGGAATATTAAATTTTTTATTTTTTTTAATTTTTTTATAAAGAAATACAATCATGTGTGCTTACGGACTGTATCCCTGCGGACTGTATTGATCTATATTGATATATAATTTATATATTGTGTTTTTTATGTTGATTTAATTTTTAAATTTTTTTTTAAAAAACATTTTTTTATTTATTTCTTGCGCGGCCCGGTGGTTGGGGACCACTGCTCTATACAGCAGGACCACTTTGCTGTTTTTAAGAATGTATTGCAGAAATGCTAGTCACAGATCCTCTCTATGACAGGCTGCTGTTATGACCTACTGCCAAAAATGCTAGTTAAGATCATCTATTCGACAGGACCACTTTGCTGTTTTTCAGAACCGACTGCCCAAAACACTAATCAAAAATCCTCTCTATATGACCGGACCACTTTGCGTTTTTTTTCAGAGCCTACTGCCAAACATGCTAGTCAAAGATCCTCTAAATCAGTGGTCCCCAACCTTTTTGTACTTGCGGACCGGTCAATGCTTGAAAATTTGTCCCACGGTAGTAGTAAAAAAAAAAAAAAAGTTTTTTTTTTTGTCATAAAGAAATACAATAATGTGTGCTTACGGACTGTATCCCTGCAGACTGTATTGATTTATATTGATATATAATGTATATATTGTGTTTTTTATGTTGATTTAATTTAAAAAAAAACAAACAAAAAAAAACTTTTTTTTTTTTTTTTTTAAATTTCTTGTGCGGCCGCGGCCCGGTACCAATCGGTCCACGGACCGGCACCGGGCCGTGGCCCGGTGGTTGGGGACCACTGCTCTAAATGACAATAATTGTTTGCGGTTTTGAGTAATCTATCAAGAAATGCTTGTCAAAGGTCCTCTATATGACAAGTTGCTGATTTGTTAGGATCCACTGTAAAAAATAAATTACAAATTTTTTTAAAAAAAGAGAAGCTAATTAGAGATCCTTTATAGAACAGGGTCACTTTGCTGTTTTTCAGAACCTTCTGCCAAAAATGCTAGTCAAAGATCCTGAAAATGACAAAAATCTTTGATGTTTTTGGAAATCCATCACAAAATTGCTAGTCAAAGAGTCTCTCTATGACCAGTTGCTGTTTTTTAGGATCCACTGTAAAAAAAAAAAAAAGAGAAGCTAATTAGGGATTTTATAGAACAGGACCACTTTGCTGTTTTTCAGAACCCACTGCTAAAAACGCTAATCAAGGATCCTCTACAGAATTCAAGGATCCATGGCAGGACCAACTTGTGGTTTTTCAGAACCTCCTGCCAAAAATGCAAGTCAAAGATCTTGAAAATGACAAAAATCTTTGATATTTTTGGAAATCCATCACAAAAATGCTAGTCAAAGATTCTCTCTATGACCAGTTGCTGTTTTTTAGGATCCACTGTATAAAAAAAAAAAAAAAAGAAGCTAATTAGGGATCCTTTATAGAACAGGGTCACTTTGCTGTTTTTCCAGAACCTTCTGCCAAAAATGCTAGTCAAAGATCCTGAAAATGACAAAAATCTTTGATGTTTTTGGAAATCCATCACAAAAATGCTAGTCAAAGATTCTCTCTATAACAAGTTGCTGTTTTTAAGGACCAACTGCCTAAAACACTATGTAAGGATGCTTTTTATATGACAATACTTCTTTGCTGTTTTTCAGAACCGACTGCCAAAAACACTAATCAAGGATCCTCTCTATATGACCGGACCACTTTGCGTTTTTGTCAGAGCCTACTGCCAAACATGCTAGTCAAAGATCCTCTAAATGACAATAATTGTTTGCCGTTTTGAGTAATCTATCAAGAAATGCTAGTCAAAGATCCTCTATATGACAAGTTGCTGTTTTTTAAGGATCTCGAAATTGTTGGATATGAATTCAAAGCATTACTAAGCATGCATCACTATAGCTCTTGTCTCTAAGTAGGTGTACTGTCACCACCTGTCAAATCACACCCGGACTTATTTGGACTTTTTTGCTCTTTTCCTGTGTGTAGTGTTTTACTTCTTGTCTTGCGCGCCTATTTTGTTGTTGATTGTCATGTCATGTACGGATGTACTTTTGTGGACGCCGTCTGCTGCGCCACACGCTGTAAGTCTTTGCTGTCGTCCAGCATTCTGTTTTTGTTTACTTTGCAGCCAGTTCAGTTTCGTTTAGCATAGCCTTCCCTGAGCTTCAATGGCTTTTGTTTATTTTTGGTTTAATCATTGGATACCTTTTTACCTGCACTCTGCCTCCCGCTGTGTGCATATTGTGATCACGACAAACCATGTTCCCGACATCTACAAAGCAATTAGCTACCTGCTGCCACCTACTGATATGGAAGAGCATTACACGGTTACTCTGCCGAGCTCTAGACTGCACCGACACTCAACAACGGCACATTTGCGGATTATAATTACTGGTTTGCAAAAAATATTTGTATATTTGTAAACACTGCTCTACATGGCAGGACCACGTTGTGGTTTTTCAGAACCTCCTGCCAAAAATGCTAGTCGAAGATCCTGAAAATGACCAAAATCTTTGATGTTTTTGGAAATCCATCACAAAACTGCTAGTCAAAGATGATCTCTGTTGCTGTTTTTAAGGACCAACTGCCAAAAACACTATTTAAGGATCCTTTTTATATGACAAGACCTCTTTGCTGTTTTTCAGAACCCATTGCTAAAAGTCAACGCTCTGATGTTTTTTAGGAATCTGCTGCAAACATTTGAATCGCTCCCAAGTTGTTAAAGGGTACCTGACTTGGAAATGTTGTAACAATGTTGGATACTCGTGGAAAACAATCCCAAATCATCAGGGTCATGCATTTTGGTGCAAGCTTGCAGTTTTAGTTGCCTCTGTCTGTGGGCTTTTGCAGTCTGGCTACGTTGTGAGGTCAGAGCGAGGTGGACGTACACTAGCGTTCAAAAGTTTGGGGTCACATGTAAATGTCCTTATTTTTCAAGGAAAAGCACTGTACTTTTCAATGAAGATAACTTTAAACTAGTCTTAACTTTAAAGAAATACACTCTATACATTGCTAATGTGGTAAATGACTATTCTAGCTGCAAATGTCTGCTTTTTGGTGCAATATCTACATAGGTGTATAGAGGCCCATTTCCAGCAACTATCACTCCAGTGTTCTAATGGTACAATGTGTTTGCTCATTGGCTCAGAAGGCTAATTGATGATTAGAAAACCCTTGTGCAATCATGTTCACACATCTGAAAACAGATTAGCTCGTTACAGAAGCTACAAAACTGACCTTCCTTTCAGCAGATTGAGTTTCTGGAGCATCACATTTGTGGGGTCAATTAAACGCTCAAAATGGCCAGAAAAAGAGAACTTTCATATGACACTCGACAGTCTATTCTTGTTCTTAGAAATGAAGGCTATTCCACAAAATTGTTTGAGTGACCCCAAACTTTTGAACGGTAGTGTAAATTCATACTGTAACGACCTGCTAATGTTAATAATAATTGATAAAGCTTTATTGATAAAGGCAAATTGAGTGAGTACATACATGGTTTCTTTTCCGGTTTATATGACATCACGTGTTAAGGTCTGTGTTAATAAACATTTTAGAAAACACCTCCGTATGTGTCCTATTCCTTTGCGTAAGGATCGATCACTCCGTCTAAGAGAGCACAGCCTCTAGGTTCAAACTACACAGTCCAATATCTTAGTTCCTTCTATGCGTTTATATAAGTTTATATCGGTGTATGTTGTTTCTTAATGGGGAAAGAAGTTATTGTGTCTTGTATTCATGCTAGCATTTAAGCTCGCTAATGAGCAACCGCTAGTCACTCCGTGAGTTTATCAAAGTCTGGTTCTCAATCACGGTATTTGGATCATTTTGATTTAAAACAGTGATACTAACTGTCAGGAGTTTTACGACGGCTATCGGTTTTGCTGTTTATCGTTACATCCCCGTTCTGACCGACTGACATATAATAATAATAATAATAATAATAATGGATTCGATTTATATCGCGCTTTTCTATTGTTAGATACTCAAAGCGCTCACAGAGAAGTGGGAACCCATCATTCATTCACACCTGGTGGTGGTAAGCTACATTTGTAGCCACAGCTGCCCTGGGGTAGACTGACGGAAGCGAGGCTGCCAGTTTGCGCCTACGGCCCCTCCGACCACCACCTACCATTCATTAATTTCACCGGTGTGAGCGGCACCGGGGGCAAAGGGTGAAGTGTCCTGCCCAAGGACACAACGGCAGCGATTTTTGGATGGAAAGAGGCGGGGAGCGAACCTGCAACCCTCAGGTTTCTGGCACGGTTGCTCTACCTACTACGCCACGCCGTCCCCACATTTAAACAGTATACATTTTGAAACTATAAATTGATATGTTTGGAGAGGGCGGGGTGTGGTTTCATTTGCAATCTGGGAGCGCCTCCAGGAACAAACATCTTCCAGACAGACTCAGAAAGCGGATTATAAAACTGACTGTGGAGCAAAATTCACACCAGAGCATATCCAATACATATCTAGACCACAAGAAAGTGTTATAAATCTAGATTAGAATCATCATAGGTCCCCTTTTAACTGCACTCACAGGGTGTTTTGATCCAATTCCCAGGCCTGATTTGGCCCGCGGGCCGCCAGGTGAAGAGCTCTGGTTGAGCGTAACAGCAGACTTGAAAAGGTGAAGGTGACTTGGCAATAGAGCTTCAAGTGCATGGGGCTACTGACGTCATCCTCGGACCTGTTTATGGGTCCCAATGACAAAGACTCAAGTGGACCTGATTAAGCATCATGTCTTTGTTGGTTAGATTCCTTTTACATGGTGGTTTTGCTGCTTTGTTGTGGTCTGTTCTGCTGCACGTCGTAAACAGCGTGATGTGATACATTTCCAGTCGTAATCCCCCCCCCGTCGAATTGCGGCTCAAACCCCCCACCCCTCTCACCGTCCACAGGCTTACGATTGCGATCAGCTCAGGTGGTGCTGCTGATGGTGGTGGGGGTGACTCAATTAAAAAGGCAATCACCAATGGGTAGACTCGATCTGTCCATCAACACTCCACATTTAATCACCCTCCGACTTGTCTGGGCACACAAATTGGGCCTACGTGACAGACAGAGTCCATCAGGAAGTTCTCTGTCCTTTCTTCTTGTCACCTTTCGTTGTCAGTGGAGATGTGAAATTCCCAGTGTTAACCCTAATCAGCCGGGTTAAACTGCAGCTGTATTGAGTTGACTCCTGTATGATTGATCCAGACTGGGTGTGATGGACTGTATCGGCATTGATTGGCAAGGAAGACTGCAGCTCTCTCGGTATGACTTGAAGCCGAAGGACAGTGATCAAGACTGTAGCTGTCAGGTTGGTTTTGGTAATTGTCACTTTATACAGGAGAACATCTCAAATCTGGAGTCTGAGGTACAGTAAGAGGGTGTTATCGTCAATGTCATGTGAGTGTATTCGTGTTGAACAAAAAAAATCTCTTTGGAAATGCGTGGCTTACACATTTAAAAGAAGTCCTATAGTTTCCTAGTGAGCAGTGCTTCGGTACTTGTTAAATAGTAAATGACTTATACTTGTTTTGACACTATTTCTACATTCACCCATTCGCACATCGATGGCGGGAGCTGCCATGCAAGGCGCTAACCACGACCCAAGGGTGAAGTGTTATGCTCAAGGACACAACGGCGTTACTTGGTTGGTAGAAGCTGGGGATCGAACCAGGAACCCTCAGGTTGCTGGCACGGCCACTCTCCCAACCGTGCCACGCCGTCCCTAGCAGTTTCTTTATTGAAACCATTTGTTGGCTGACTGTTGTTTTCCTGACATTGGAATTACGCAACACAATCCTAGATGATTGACATGAACATGGTCCAAGTAGTCGACATCCCGTCAATACTTACAAAGCTACCTATGTTTCCCTAAGCTCTAAAAAAAAATGTCAAGTGTCAAACGTACAAAAGGAAATACCTTTGAGCTATTCTACCCTTAAATGCCTACTGAAAGCCACTACTAGCAACCACGCAGTCTGATAGTTTATATATCAATGATGAAATCTTAACATTGCAACACATGCCAATACGGCCGGGTTAACTTATAAAGTGACATTTTAAACTTCCCGCTAAACTTCCGGTTGAAAAAGTCTTTGGAGGATGACGTATGCGCGTGACGTAGCCAGGGGAACAGAGGTATGCCTTCCCCATTGAATACAATACAAAAAAGCTCTGTTTTCATTTCATAATTCCACAGTATTCTGGACATCTGTGTTGGTGAATCTTTTGCAATTTGTTTAATGAACAATGGAGACTGCAAAGAAGAAAGTTGTAGGTGGGATCGGTGTATTAGCGGCTGGCTGTAGCAACACAACAAGGACTACTTACTTGGATAGCAGACGCCTAGCCGATGCTAGCCGCCCACCTCACGGATGGTCAGGTGAAGTCCTTCGTCTCGCCGTTGATCGCTGGAACGCAGGTGAGCACGGGTGTTGATGAGCAGATGAGGGCTGGCTGGCGTAGGTGGAGCGCAAAAGTTTTTATCATAGCTCTGTGAGGTCCGGTTGCTAAGTTAGCCTTAGCGTCATTAGCAACAGCATTGTTAAGCTTTGCCAGGCGGAGATCTATTAACCGTGTAGTTACATGTCCATGGTTTAATAGTATTGTTGATCTTCTGTCTATCCTTCCAGTCAGGGGTTTATTTATTTTGTTTCTATCTGCATTTGAGACAGATGCTATCACGTTAGCTCATGCTAAAGAGCTTCGTCGATGTATTGTCGTGGAGATAAAAGGCACTGTGAATGTCCATTTCGCGTTCTCGACTCTCATTATCAAGAGGATATAGTATCCGAGGTGGTTTAAAATACAAATCCGTGATCCACAATAGAAAAAGGAGAGAGTGTGGAATCCAATGAGCCAGCTTGTACCTAAGTTACGGTCAGAGCGAGAAAAAAATATGTATTTTACTGCATTCTAGTCTGTCACTCTAACGTTCCTCATCCACAACTCTTTCATCCTCGCTCAAATTAATGGGGTAATCGTCGCTTTCTCGGTCCGAATAGCTCTAGCTGCGTTGAAAACAATAGGAAAATATGAGGGAGTGAACAACTGACTACGTCACGCTACTTCCGGTAGGGGCAAGGTTTTTTTTTTATCAGAGACCAAAAGTTGCGAACTTTATCGACGTTGTTCTATACCAGAGGTCACCAACGCGGTGCCCGCGGGCACCATGTAGCCCGTAAGGACCAGATGAGTATCCCGCTGGCCTGTTCTTAAAAATAGCTCAAATAGCAGCACTTACCAGTGAGCTGCCTCTATTTTTAAAATTGTATTTATTTACTAGCAAGCTGGTCTCGCTTTGCTCGACATTTTTAATTCTAAGAGAGACAAAACTCAAATAGAATTTGAAAATCCAAGAAAATATTTTAAAGACTTGGTCTTCACTTGTTTAAATAAATTCATTCTTTTTTTTCCTTTGCTTCTTATAACTTTCAGAAAGACAATTTTAGAGAAAAAATACAACCTTAAAAATGATTTTAGGATTTTTAAACACATATACCTTTTTACCTTTTAAATTCCTTCCTCTTCTTTCCTGACAATTTAAATCAATGTTCAAGTAATTTTTTTTTTTTCTGTAAAGAATAATAAATACATTTTAATTTAATTTTTCATTTTAGCTTCTGTTTTTTCGACGAAGAATATTTGTGAAATATTTCTTCAAACTTATTATGATTAAAATTCAAAAAAATTATTCTGGCAAATCTAGAAAATCTGTAGAATCAAATTTAAATCTTATTTCAAAGTCTTTTGAATTTCTTTTAAAATTTTTGTTCTGGAAAATCTAGAAGAAATAATGATTTGTCTTTGTCAGAAATATAGCTTGGTCCAATTTGTTATATATTCTAACAAAGTGTAGATTGGATTTTAACCTATTTAAAACATGTCATCAAAATTCTAAAATTAATCTTAATCAGGAAAAATTACTAATGATGTTCCATAAAAAGATTAGAATTAGCTAGTTTTTCTCCTTTTTTTCGATTGAATTTTGAATTTTAAAGAGTCGAAATTGAAAATAAACTGTTTTAAAATTTAATTGTCATTTTTTTCGTGTTTTCTCCTCTTTTAAACCGTTCAATTAAGTGTAAATATCATTAATTGTTAATAACAGAGTTAAAGGTGAATTGAGCAAATTGGCTATTTCTGGCAATATATTTAAGTGTGTATCAAACTGGTAGTCCTTCGCATTAATCACTACCCAAGAAGTAGCTCTTGGTTTCAAAAAGGTTGGTGACCCCTGTTCTATACTAAATCCTTTCAGCAAAAATATGGCAATATCGCAAAATGATCAAGTATGACACATAGAATGGATCTGCTATCCCCGTTTAAATTTAAAAAATTCATTTCAGTAGGCCTTTAAAGATGCAATAATTCACTTTTATTTTGTGAGAATGTGCCGACCCAGCTCCCCTTGTGCGGTTACTTCATCCTGTCCGATGGTGACAAAATGTTCCCTTTTGTGTTTTCTCTCGCGGATTCAACCTTTGACCCCTCGGCGTCCCTCCCGTGTTTGTTTACCAAAATCGAGTTAAGGGCGCACACAGAGTTGCGCAGCATGTGAGCTCTGCGGCCGTGCACTCAGACGTTGCGCAACGCTGCGGCTGATTAGTCCATAAACAGGAATATGTCCCCCAAAAAGCTAACAAAAGGACATTACTGCTTGTCGGTGGTCATTTCTGGTTTGGAATTGTTTCAGTAAAGCATGTTCAAGATTTAGGGGAACAAAAACACACGCAAGCACACTTTGACTTTGTCTTTTTGTTGTTGTTTTAGTGAAGATCTTGTCACACCCTTACGGGAAAGTGGCTGGCTTAGAAATGCCTGCTCCCGTCATCTGATTTAAGGCTGCTTTCTTTCGCATGTTTCCATGGCGAGGATGGAAAGGCATGCCAATGTAGGGCCTGTCTATCTGTGGCCATGATTCCTAGTGTCTGCCCAAATATGGTTTGCTAACAAGAAGGAGGAATTGAGGAGGTGGAGGGGGGTTGATCTACAATGATCCGCCGTTTTTTAACCATGCGTGTGCTGATCTGATAGGTATAAACTCAGGCCAGGCCAGGGGTAAGGATGCTGCCCGTGCGGTACTTCTTGAGTCAACTCTTAAGGAAAGGAAATTATGTCAACAACATGTGGAATCCATTTAGGTAGCGCTGGCATTCCACAAGGGTCTTTGGCTTGGACACAAACGACTTCCCGCAATGGACCGTAACTCCCAGGGTGTGATCGCCGGCCTTCACCGGGGTATCAACATTGCGCTCTTAAATAAAAGCCATTAAGCGGTTGATGTCATCGATGACTAATTGACGTAAACACGCCAAAGCTTTTAATAATCGAGTGGCGTTGGAGAGCCCAGACCGGGTCAAACAAATGGGAGAAAAACTGCACACTTGATGCAGGATTTGGTTCCGCCAGATACTGAAGCATCCAGCGGGCCCAATCCAGCAGTGGAATGACAAATCCACTCAAAACTGGAGGCATGACTAAATATTTTTGCCAAAAACAGAAGAGCACTTTTGTAATATCGAGGTTCTTAACTAGCATCATTTGGTTAGAGTGTCTGCTGAGATTGGTAGGTCGTGAGTTCAATAGTCATACCAAGGACTATAAAGATGGAACCCATTACCTCCCTGCTTGGCACTCAGCATCAAGGGTTGGAATTGGGGGTTAAATCACCAAAAATGATTCCCGAGCGTGGCCACCGCTGCTGCTCACTGCTCCCCTCACCTCCCAGGGGGTGGAACAAGGGGATGGGTCAAATGCAGGGGGTGATTTCACCACACCTCGTGTGTGTGTGAGACTATCAGTGGTACTTTAACTTTAACTTAACTTTTAGTAGCTCAATAATGGATGTGCTGCAGGCACGGAGACAAGGCTCATACACAGAGAAAAGATTCGTACAACAAAGCATATTTCTATTGGTCTGTAGTTCGTAAGTAGAAAAAAAAATCGTACAATGGGGGGTTCGTAAACCGAGGTTCCACTGTTTTGCTGCTACTGCAACGATCGGGTGTTTTAATCAAATCAACAACGTGACAGAGATGGGCACATTTAATGGCAATATAGCTCGGTTGGTAGAGTGGCCGTGCCAGCAACTTGAGGGTTCCAGGTTCGAACCCCGCTTTTGCCGTTGTGTCCTTGGGCAAGACACTTTACCCACCTGCTCCCAGTGCCACCCACACTGCTTTAAAGGCCTACTGAAATAAATGTTTATTTAAATGGGGATAGCAGATCCATTCTATGTGTCATACTTGATCATTTTGCGATATTGCCATATTTTTGCTGAAAGGATTTAGTAGAGAACATCGACGATAAAGTTTGCAACTTTTGATCGCTGATAAAAAAAAAAAGCCTTGCCTGTAGCGGAAGTAGCGTGACGTCACAGGTTGAAAGGCTCCTCACATTTCCCCGTTGTTTACACCAGCAGCGAGAGCGATTTGGACCGAGAAAGCAACGATTACCCCATTAATTTGAGCGAGGATGAAAGATTTGTGGATGAGGAACGTGAGAGTGAAGGACTAGAGTGCAGTGCAGGACGTATCTTTTTTCGCTCTGACTGTAACTTAGGTACAAGGGCTCATTGGATTCCACACTTTTTCCTTTTTCTATTGTGGATCACGGATTTGTATTTTAAACCACCTGGGATACTATATCCTCTTGAAAATGAGAGTCGAGAACGCGAAATGGACATTCACAGTGACTTTTATCCCCACGACAATACATCGGCGAAGCACTTTAGCTACGGAGCTAACGTGATAGCATCGTGCTTAAATGCAGATAGAAACAAAAGAAATAAGCCCCTGACTGGAAGGATAGACAGAAGATCAACAATACTACCAAACTCTGGACCTGTAACCACACGGTTAATGCTGTACCGCCGGACGAAGCAGAGCTATGCTAAAAATATTAGCTATCCACCTACGCCAGCCCTCATGTGCTCATCAACACCCGTGCTCACCTGCGTTCCAGCGATCGACGGAAGGACGAAGGACTTCACCCGATCATAGATGCGGTCGGCAGCTAGCATCTTATAGCGCGTCTGCTATCCAAGTCAAAGTCCTCCTGGTTGTGTTGCTGCAGCCAGCCGCTAATACACCTATCCCACCTACAACTTTCTTCTTTGCAGTCTCCATTGTTCATTAAACAAATTGCAAAAGATTCACCAACACAGATGTCCAGAATACTGTGGAATTATGCAGTGAAAACAGAGCTGTTTGTATTGGATTCAATGTGTCCGAATACTTCCGCTTCAACCATTGACGTCACGCACATACATCATCATACATAGACGTTTTCAACCGGAAGTTTCGCGGGAAATTTAAAATGTCACTTTATAAGTTAACCCGGCCGTATTGGCATGTGTTGCAATGTTAAGATTTCATCATTGATATATAAACTATCAGACTGCGTGGTCACTAGTAGTGGCTTTCAGTAGGCCTTTAAAAACACAACTTAGACCAGGGGTCACCAACGCGGTGCCCGCGGGCACCAGGTAGCCCGTAAGGACCAGATGAGTAGCCCGCTGGCCTGTTCTAAAAATAGCTCAAATAGCAGCACTTACCAGTGAGCTGCCTCTATTTTTTTAAATTGTATTTATTTACTAGCAAGCTGGTCTCGCTTTGCTCGACATTTTTAATTCTAAGAGAGACAAAACTCAAATAGAATTTGAAAATCCAAGAAAATATTTTAAAGACTTGGTCTTCACTTGTTTAAATAAATTCATAAATTGTTTTACTTTGCTTCTTATAACTTTCAGAAAGACAATTTTAGAGAAAAAATCCAACCTTTAAAATGATTTTAGGATTTTTAAACACATACCTTTTTACCTTTTAAATTCCTTCCTCTTCTTTCCTAAAAATTTAAATCAATGTTCAAGTAAATTAATTTTTTTTATTGTAAAGAATAATACATACATTTTAATTTAATTCTTCATTTTAGCTTCTGTTTTTTCGACGAAGAATATTTGTAAAATATTTCTTCAAACTTATTATGATTCAAATTTTAAAAAAATATTCTGGCAAATCTAGAAAATCTGTACGGTAAATTTAAATCTTATTTCAAAGCCTTTTGAATTTCTTTGAAAATTTTTGTTCTGGAAAATCTAGAAGAAATAATGATTTGTCTTTGTTAGAAATATAGCTTGGTCCAATTTGTTATATATTCTAACAAAGTGTAGATTGGATTTTAACCTATTTAAAACATGTCATCAAAATTCTAAAATTAAGCTTAAACAGTAAAAATTACTAATGATGTGCCATAAATTATTTTTTTAATTTTTTCAAAAAGATTCGAATTAGCTAGTTTTTCTCTTCTTTCTTTCGGTTGAATTTTGAATTTTAAAGAGTCGAAATTGAAGATAAACTATGTTTCAAAATTTAATTGTCATTTTTTTTCGTGTTTTCTCCTCTTTTAAACCGTTCAATTAAGTGTAAATATCATTAATTATTAATAATAACATAGAGTTAAAGGTAAATTGAGCAAATTGGCTATTTCTGGCAATTTATTTAAGTGTGTATCAAACTGGTAGCCCTTCGCATTAATCAGTACCCAAGAAGTAGCTCTTGCTTTCAAAAAGGTTGGTGACCCCTGACTTAGATATTGGGTTTCACTATGTAAAGCGCTTTGAGTCACTAGAGAAATGCGCTATATAAATATAATTCACTTCAATTTGTGATGAAAATCCCTTATTTTTTGTACCCATTTTCCCTGGAGATTTTCCATACTTTTAATTGCAAATGTTGATCGATATCGGTGTGACTAAGAGTTGTTTGCAGTGGATTGATAAAGATAGAAGCGCACACTTGCAGTGGGTACTTAACAGTAGAGAGCTCCTGTGATACAGAATCCCTAAATATGAGCATATCTCCATGACAGCTTAACATGTATATCACTCCCAGGGTCAGTGTTTCCCCATTAGAAACATGTTCCCATGTGAGTTGCCACTCCTGGAAGTCTGTGCAGTGATGCGTCGCGATTGCACCCGTGTCGTAAAAAACATCTAGGCCGGCCTTTTGAGAGCATGTGAGTGCACGGGTGCTGCGATGCACTCAGCGGGCGAGCCATTGTGGTAATTGTACTGTATGGGAACAGTGCATGTGCTGGGCTGGGGGTGGAGGAAGGGCCACGCATTAAGACGTACTGTACATTGCATGTTGGAGCTCCAGCCTGAGCACACGTATGCACCATCACAGCCTGGGGGATGAAAGGCTTTTGAAAGAAACCCCCATTAGGGCAGGAGTGAACCAACAATCCATATAGAGTAAAGGAGGTATGTGGGTGGTGGGTGGGAGGCATGCAGGTTATTGTGAGCCTGCTGCTACTCCCAACTGCGCCTCCCGGAACAGAGATGTTTCATTTTGACTTTAAAAAAACAAGCTTATCACACAATCATATCTGACGACCGAATAGCATGCATTATTGCTACTTTCAAGAGCAGAGAAAAACCTGTTTTTTGTCAAGAAGTGTTCCATAAAAACACACAAAAAAACAAACGTTTTTTGTTGGGTTTTTTTTAGCAAAAGAGATGTAAATGTGTCGTTTTTTAACCAGTAATCAGGGTACGTTGTATGTGTATCTTTAGAGCACACCTGGGCAAATGAAGGCCCGGGGGCCACATGCGGCCCGTTAAGCTTTTCAATCTGGCCCGCCGGACATTCCCAAATAATTTTTTTTGATGTTTAAGATGTAAAGTGTAGTTGCCATTATGATGTACACTCATTTTTCTAATGACCGGAAGTCTTCAACTGTACAAAGTAGGGATGTCCGATAATGGCTTTTTGCCGATATCCGATGTTCCGATATTGTCTAACTCTTTAATTACCGATACCGATATCAACCGATATACGCAGTCGTGGAATTAACACATTATTATGCCTAATTTGGACAACCAGGTATGGTGAAGATAAGGTACATTTTAAAAAAATTAGTAAAATAAGATAAATAAATTAAAAACATTTTCTTGAATAAAAAAGAAAGTACAACAATATAAAAACAGTTACATAGAAACTAGTAATGAATGAAAATGAGTCAAATGAAGTGTTAAAGGTTAGTACTATTAGTGGAGCAGCAGCACGCACAATCATGTGTGCTTACGGACTGTATCCCTTGCAGACTGTATTGATATATATTGATATATAATGTAGGAAGCAGAATATTAATAACAGAAAGAAACAACCCTTTTGTGTGAATGAGTGTAAATGGGGGAGGGAGGTTTTTTGGGTTGGTGCACTAATTGTAAGTGTATCTTGTGTTTTTTATGTGGATTTAATAAAAAAAAACAAAAAAAAACCAACACAAAAAAACGATACCGATAATAAAAAAACGATACCGATAATTTCCGATATTACATTTTAACGCATATATCGGCCGATTATATCGGCAGGCCGATATTATCGGACATCTCTAGTACAAAGTATTTCAATGGTTGGAATCTGCGCTTATGGATGATATACCAGTTACTATGGTCATCTAATTAGTTACTATGGTAATCTAATTAGTTACTATGGTCATCTACGTCAGTGGTCCCCAACCTTTTTGTTGCTGGGGACCGGTCAACGCTTGAAAATTTGTCCCACGGACAAATACAATCATGTGTGTTTACGAACTGTATCCCTGCAGACTGTATTGATCTATATTGATATATAATGTATATATTGTGTTTTTTATGTTGATTTAATTTTTTAAAAAAAATAAAAAATTATTTTTTTTTTTTTTTTTTTTTTTAATTAAACTTCTTGCGCAGCCCGGTACCAATCGGTCCACGGACCGGTACAGGGCCGCAGCCCGGTGGTTGGGGACCACTGATCTACGTCACAGCAGCTCAGACGAGGCACCAAGCAGTGTGGGCAGGAAGCGTTTCCACAGACGCGGAAGGAGATTTTCCCAACAAAGTTCTAAAGCTTAGTGATATATCAGATGTATCAGATTTAGGTGGGTTTATTTTGTACCCTTCGCGTTCATATTTCACTGTTTGTTGCATTTTTGTTGCGTTTCACTTGATTGTAAAATATGTCGATGGAAAGGGGGTGTGACGTTCATATTTTGTCAATATTCAGTATTTTATCGTTCATAGAAAATTTTAAAATTCCATTACGTTTTTTAAGGCGGTCTGTCATAACATTTTTAGCATTCAATCAGACATTATTGTGAGATTTTGTGTTAGTGTTCCTAAAAATAGATATACCGGCCCCCAGACACTTTTTTTTCTAAATGTGGCCCCAGAGTCAAAATAATTGTTCAGGCCTGCTTTAGATAAATGATAAATGGGTTATACTTTTATAGCTTTTTTCTACTTTCAAGGTACTCAAAGCGCTTTGACACTATTTCCACATTCACCCATTCACACACACATTCACACACTGATGGCGGGAGCTGCCATGCAAGGCACTAACCAGCACCCATCAGGAGCAAGGGTGAAGTGTCTTGCTCAAGGACACAACGGACGTGACTAGGATGGTTGAAGCTGGGGATCGAACTTGGAACCCTCAGGTTGGCCATTCTCCCAACTGTGCCATGCCTTGTTGACAAGGATACCAGTGCGTTAATCGTGACTTCCTATGATGGCTCAAAGACGCTGTTCTTAATTACTTTTGTCTTATAGTAGTAATTAACTACATTTACTTAATTATCTTTGGGTCAAATTCCACGAGCAATGAATTGATACTTATTTTGTTTTTAAATGACAATGAGAGAATCGCTCTCTGAATAGTCTAAACTCTTGTTTCCAAAGCGGTGTTTCATAGCTGTTTTTTTCTTCTTTAGACCAGTAAGTATAGCGCCAGTAGGTTGTAATACACTTTTTTACCACTTGTGGCAGTAAAGACAATACCAAAAAAACGAAGAAGTCCGGAGCTAAAGTTTGAGTTTATTTCAAACATGCATGCATACAACATCATAAGAGAAGTTTCTGAAGCGCAAAAATTATGTCTAAAGCGGGAAGCTGTATTTTCATTTGCACTTTAATTTTATCGACTGTTTAGTTAATAAACATATTTATTATTAATTTAGTTTATTTATTTTAGCAAAACATGATTGTATGTAATTTTTAGTTTTTTTAACTTATTTTTCCAATCAGCCTGACCTAAGTCTAAGGTGTATTTGTTCAATAAATATATATTTTTATTGAATGATTAAAATCAAGAGTCAAATTTCCTATTCAGAGTTAATATTTGAGTGTGCTCCGGGCCTCTTGGGCCCCGAGTCAAAAAGGTTAAGAACCCCTGCTTGAGACCACAAACTAGTTGAATAAACAGCGCCTCTGCTGGTTGCAACTATGTATCCTCCATTTGGCCCTGTATCCCAATCATAAAAAAACCCTTTAAAAAAAATCTTCAATCCAGATGGTGATCTGGATCACCCTCCAAATCAAGTCACTTATTCCTTATCCAATTTCTGACATTTAAAAGTTAATCAAAATCCGCCCATAACATTTTAGCTAACTGACTGACTGACTAAAGTTCAAGTTAAAGTACCACTGATAGTCACACACACACACACACACTAGGTGTGGTGAAATTTGTCCTCTGCATTTGACCCATCCCCTTGTTTCACCCCCTCGGGAATCATTGGGTGATTTAACCCCCAATTCCAACCCTTGAAGCTGAGTGCCAAGCAGGGAGATCATCGGTCCCATTTTTATAGTCTTCATTGTTACAAAGGTAACAATGAAGTGAAAACATTTACCCCGCAAGTGGCGACCCATCATCGTGCCCGTTCTATTACCCTGTACCATGTTTGTCTCATCTGGTGCTGGCGGGGTTGAGGGGGTGTATATTGTAGCCTGGAAGACTTAGGGCTACAAGGGATTCTGGGTATTTGTCCTGTTGTGTTTATGTTGTGTGCGGATGTTCTCCCGAAATGTGTTTGTCATTCTTGTTTGGTGTGGGTTCACAGTGTGGCGCATATTTGTAACAGTGTTAAAGTTGTTTATACGTACACCCTCAGTGTGACCTGTATGGCTGTTGACCAAGTATGCCTTGCAGTCACTTACATGTGTCTGCAGAAACCGCATACAACATGTGACTGGGCCATCACGCTGTTTGTATGGTGAAAAAGCGGAAGCGACGACAGTTTGTAGAGGACGCTAAAGGCAGTGCTATCACGGCACGCCCTTAATATTGTTGTCCGGGTGAAAATCGGGAGAAATTCAGGAGAATGGTTGCCCCGGGAGATTTTCGGGAGGGGCACTGAAATTCGGGAGTCTCCCGGAAAAATCGTGAGGGTTG
Source organism: Entelurus aequoreus (assembly GCF_033978785.1). Taxonomy (NCBI): domain Eukaryota; kingdom Metazoa; phylum Chordata; class Actinopteri; order Syngnathiformes; family Syngnathidae; genus Entelurus; species Entelurus aequoreus. The sequence continues at coordinate 78,152,683 of NC_084740.1, forward strand.
GCAAGTATGACTGTGCAACAAATCCAGTCGTGAAATGTCCTCGCTCCTAAATATTCCAACGTCAACTGACGGCTTTATTATAATAAAAGTGAAGAGTTTGGGAACAACAGCAACTCAGCCACCAAGTGGTAGGCCATGTAAACTGACAGAGAGGTCAGCATAGTGCAAAGACTTTCTGCACAGTCACTTGCTACAGAGCTCCAAACTTCATGTGACCTTCCAATTAGCCACGTACAGTACGCAGAGAGCTTCATGGAATGGGTTTCCATGGCCGTGCAGCTGCATCTATGCCATATGTAGTGGATTGTCCGAAGCTTAAACAGGCAACAAAAGTAGTTTAGTACAACAAATTTATTTACCCATTATCAGAAGTGCAGGTTGAATTAAGTTGGCCGTGCAGACAGACCACATGTTACCCCGGAGAAAACAAGACACACACAAGCCAAAATCACTGTCGAGTTCCGGTCTTCTGCCATTTTTTATATGTCTGTTGTGCGTCATTGTTCCTTATCGAGTGCGTCAATGTCTTGTTGTTTTTCCTATCTGTTCCATAACAACTCGAATTCTTTAGACAGTCAACACATTCTGTAGACAGGTTGGCACGACTTAATATTCACTTTTGTCCCACCACTGGTCCATTCAATGGCACAAAATACAAGAGTATTGAAAATGAGCGGACATTCTTAAAAGACACGAAATATAGGTCAAAAGGTCAGAAATTCTACGACACATACATCAGCAAGTCCAATGCAAAGCGTGGGATGCAGTGGTGTAAAGGACATCACCACTGGACTCTAGAGCAGACGCCTTCTCTGGACTGATGAATCACACTTTTCCATCTGGCAATCTGATGGACCAGTCTGGTTTTGGAGGTTGCCAGGAGAACGCTACATTTCGGACTGCATTGTGCCCAGTGTGAAATTTGGTGGAGGAGGAATTATGGTGTGGGGTTGTTTTTCAAGAGTTTGGCTTGGCGCCTTAGTTCCAGTGAAAGGAACTTGGAATGCTCCAGGATACCAAAACATTTTGGACAACCCCATGGGATGGCACTTCAAGTTCATATGTGAGGCAATACTTTTGGCAATATAGTGTTTTCGGCGGTCACTCGAACGAGTATGACAATCCTCCTGGTTGGGGTGTATCCCTTTATGGAGGATGCCTGTGCGTGACTTTGTTTTACGTGGGGAGACTTGGTGCACCGACAGTCACCACACGATCCTTGACAGAATGGGGTCAGGGTCCAGTGGCATGGAGTCCAAGACGACTGGGGGACCCTTTTCTGCTGCAGCCTTCTTCCGCCATCGCAGCCGTTGTGGTAGTTCTTACATCTACCGTCTTCCGCCTGCTCCGCCGTTGAGGTCTTCACCGTATCCCTGGCTAGGGGGCAGTCAGGTATTAGGCCTTTGCCAAGGGCCACCTGGGGTAACAGTAATAAAGGGGTTAACCTCCTAGTGCCCGAAGACCCCATAGAGGAGCCTCCACTGCCGGATGCACTTTAACGTGGGTGGTATAGCTCGGTTGGTAGAGTGGCCGTGCCAGCAACTTGAGGGTTCCAGGTTCGATCCCCGCTTCCGCCATCCTAGTCACTGCCGTTGTGTCCTTGGGCAAGACACTTTACCCACCTGCTCCCAGTGCCACCCACACTGGTTTAAATGTAACTTAGATATTGGCTTTCACTATGTAAAGCGCTTTGAGTCACTAGAGAAAAGCGCTATATAAATATAATTCACTTCACTTCACTTCACAACGTCATGCCCAGGACGAAATATAGTGTATATAAAAGGTATACACCAGGGATGTCCAAAGTGCGGCCCGGGGGCCATTTGCGGCCCTCAGGTCATTTTTTAACGGCCCATTTTAAAATACGATTAAAAAAATTAAAAACATAAAAAGTGGTATAAAAGAGCAAACAGGTGAAATGTAACAAGAAAATGTTGCAATGTTTACTCTAATAACACAAAGCTGCCATGCAGGCTGTTTCTTTCTTTAAAAAATAATAATGAATCAAAATCAATGTTATTATGAATTATTGAGCTAACCAAGGCTCCAATTACGTCACATTAAATATTCCACTTTGAGATATTTTTTGGGGAAAATGTTGCATATTTTGTGTTTGCCATATAAAAAATTGAGCTTTTTAAAAAAATTTTTTTAAAGAAGGGCCTAAAACGAACAAACAAAAAACAAACAACAATACAACTTATAATTGACGGATAGATCTGAAGTTGATCTCGAGATTATTGTGTTAAAAGTAAACAGTAAAAAAAATGTATAATTTATTTTTTAACACTTTAATGAGTAGGACCCTTTTGGTTCCCCAATCATTTTTGTGTGATTTGTTTTTAAGTGTCATCGCTCTTAAAATAATAATGAATTAAAATCAATGGTGTTATGAGTTGTTGACCTTTTTAAGGCTCCAATTATTATATAATCTGAAATATTCCTCTTAAAAATTTTATTGGGTGAAAAAATTGCATATTTTGTGTTTTTTCCAAAAAAAAACAGGGTTTTCTTTGACAAAAAGAGCATACGACTTAAATCTTTAAAAACGTTATATTGACAGATAGACCTAATGTTGATCTAGAGATAATAATACTGAATAATGACACATTTTTTGGACCAAAACCCTTTGGTGTCCCCGGGATCAAGCCTGAGTGGAGTTCTTAATGTATATTTTTTATACATATATTGTATTGGTTTTTAAAATAAAAAAACATCAAAATGGCCCCCGCTTGCTTTGATTTTTCAGTGTGCGGCCCTCAGTGGAAAAAGTTTGGACACCCCTGGTATACACGGTATAGACGTAATGTGATCAAACTTTTTTGTTCTTGTCAAAAGTCTAGCAGCCGCATTTTGTCCCAGCTGTAATCTTGTAATGCCAGACAGGGAGACATGAAAATAATACGTCACAGTAATGGAGACGAGACGTAACGAACGCATGAATAATGATCTCAGCGTCGCTGGTGGACAAAATGGAACGAATGATCTTGAAGTGAAGTTATCTTTAACTTGCTGCTTGTCAGTGGATGTACTTGCTGCTTTCATCGGTTGTTCAGCTCATCACTTTTTCAGCAGGACATGTTATGTTCAAAAAGTGGCCTTACGCCAGGGGTGTCCAAACTTTTTCCACCGAGGGCCGCACACGGAAAAATGAAAGCATGTGGGGGCCATTTTGATGTTTTTCATTTCAAACCATAACAAAATATATGGATTTTTTGTATTTATTTTACCTTTAGGGGCCCCGGGGACCATAAAGGGTCTCAGTTATTAAAATGTTAAAAATAAGTCTAATTTGTATTATCATTTTTTATTTAACGCTTACAGTAAATCTCCATATCAACTTAAAAAAATTAAAAAAAAAAAGGTTTTATGGCATTTCTGTCAAAAACAACTTTGTTTTTTATAGTAAAACTGAAATATGCAGTATTTAGTAATTAGAGCCCTAAAATATAAATAATGCAGGACACCGTTGATTTTAATTATCTAATATTTTTGAGTCATCACAGTGAAAAGATAAATAAAAATACCACTAAATATATTTGGGATCCAAAAGGTGCCCCACTCATAAAGTGATACATTTTTATTAGTTTTTTTTTTTTTTACTTGAGTCACTTAAAGGCCTACTGAAATGAAATTTTCTTATTCAAACAGGGATAGCAGATCCATTCTATGTGTCATACTTGATCATTTCGCGATATTGCCATATTTTCGCTGAAAGGATTTAGTAGAGAACATCGACGATAAAGTTCGCAACTTTTGGTCGCTGATAAAAAAGCCTTGCCTGTACCGGAAGTAGCGTGACGTCACAGGTTGAAAGGCTCCTCACATTTCCCCATTGTTTACACCAGCAGCGAGAGCGATTCGGACCGAGAAAGCGACGATTACTCCATTAATTTGAGCGAGGATGAAAGATTTGTGGATGAGGAACGTGAGAGTGAAGGACTAGAGTGCAGTGCAGGACGTATCTTTTCCCGCTCAGACCGTAACTTAGGTACAAGCTGGCTCATTGGATTCCACACTTTCTCCTTTTTCTATTGTGAATCATGGATTTGTATTTTAAACCACCTGGGATACTATATCCTCTTGAAAATGAGAGTCGAGAACGCGAAATGGACATTCACAGTGACTTTTATCTCCCCGACAATACATCGGCGAAGCACTTTAGCTACGGAGCTAACGTGATAGCATCGGATAGACAGAAGATCACTAATACTACCAAACACTGGACCTGTAACCACACGGTTAATGCTGTCCAACCTGGCGAAGCCTAGCAATGCTGTTGCTAACAACGCCATTGAAGCTAACTTAGCTACGGGACCTCGACAGAGCTATGCTAAAAACATTAGCTATCCACCTAAGCCAGCCCTCATCTGCTCATAAACACCCGTGCTCACCTGCATTCCAGCGATCGACGGCACGACGAAGGACTTCACCCGATCATCGATGCGGTCGGCGGCTAGCGTCGGATAGCGCGTCAGCTATCCATCTCAAAGTCCTCCTGGTTGTGTTGCTGCAGCCAGCCGCTAATACACCGATCCCACCTACAGCTTTCTTCTTTGCAGTCTTCATTGTTCATTAAACAAATTGCAAAAGATTCACCAACAAAGATGTCCAGAATACTGTGGAATTTTGCGATGAAAACAGAGCTGTTTGTAACCAATCTGTGCTACAATCAATGCAATAAATATGGGGTTTTATGGGCTAGGAACAAAAGACTAGGGTTTCGACTTGGAGACAGAAGGCAAAGCTCAAATTGCAGGTTGGTTAACACCGTGTATTAAACAATTTGTGAGGGACAGCAGATATATACACACAATACGTTGAATGGCCATTCAACAGGAAAGTAATCTGGAAAACAACAGTGACTATATACATATATACGCAATTCAAATTTCATTAATTAATGCCTCTGGATCTGAATAAAGCTCAGTTCAGACTTAGAGTTCGTGGGGAAAAAAAAGGATGGCAGTACAATCCATGTACTGCTGGTTAATAATGGGAAAAAAAATGTAAAGGGTCGGCTCGAGAGCCTCCTACCCGCCCAGACAGAACAGGTGGTGGTTCCTGGCTGGAATCTTCCAAAACCAGTCCTTGGACTAGATTCTTCTTTCTTTAGCTCGCCATCAAAAAAAAAAAGAAGCCTGGCCTGTGTAAGAGCCAGGAACATTCTTATAAATCCATGTGTACACAACATATCTTCTTTAAATAACACTAATTGTATTATAAAGTATCCAGAATATGTTGTAGTTCTTTACTCAATATTGTACAATATAAATCAATACATGTCAGAATCACAATATGCAATAAAATGCCAAAATAACTATTAGCAGCATAAATATGATCAATGGGTGAGGGCGGACCTACGTCACTTCCGCCTACCAATCCCCTAGCAACCGGGAATTTGTTGAAAACAAACCAGCTCACAGCGAACACAGCATTGACAGAAAAGGCATTTAACGAGCGTTGTGGCTTGGAAGTCGGCGTTAAATCCTTCATTTACGCATTTTTACTTATTCGCATATGGTGTGAAAAAACGAAAATGTATTATTTGCGTCAGACTCGTCTCAGTGAACTTTAAAGCTTCTCAGGCTTAGCTTAGCTTGCTAGTTAGCTTAGCCTGCGCGCTACTAAGAAAGAGACGCGGAAGTTATCAACAACAAGATCAAGTGTTAGACTGCGTGGTCGCTAGTAGTGGCTTTCAGTAGGCCTTTAAGTTACGAGATCAACTTCAGATATGGGTGAGGGCCGACATCCGGGCAACTGAGCTACATACGGGTTCTTCGAGCCATAGCAACCAGACTGGCGTTGAAAACAAACCGTTGCCATTACTCTTTAACCTGTCGACCTACGCTGGTTAAACCCGTCATTCTGCCTCCAAAATGCCGAAAAACTGTGTTGTTTTTGGTTGTGCTAACCACAACCGGAAACAGGGAAAACAAAGGTTGTATTTTGTTCTGCCAAAGCGTGATAAAAGCCCACAGAGACGAGACAAATGGCTCGCAGCTTTACACCGGGAAAACGAGGACGGTTCTCACTGGAGTCCCCCAAAGTCCCGGGTCGTGTGTTCGGATCACTTCGTTTATGGTAAATATAAGGAACAAAAATCCACCTTCTTAACCACAACTTGGCTATACCGTCCGTGCTAATGTTGTACTTGTTGAATTTGTACCTTATAACGTTCGACAGCTGAAGTTGTTGTTGTACAAAAATAACATGCGGTTTATACTATATAGTCTATAGCCTAGCTAGCTATTTTCGAAAACCGGATAACGAGAGAATGCCAAAGGCAGCGTTAAGTTGGACACCACCGGGAAAACGTAAGCCAGGGCGGCCAAAGAACACCTGGCGAAGAACAGTTGTACTTAAACAATACATGTAGCCCTCAAATTTCTCAACATTTTATACACTAACACTTGATCTTGTTGTTGATAACTTCCGCGTCTCTTTCTTATTAGCGCGCAGGCTAAGCTAACTAGCAAGCTAAGCTAAGCCTGAGAAGCTTTAAAGTTCACTGAGACGAGTCCGACGCAAATAATACATTCTCGTTTTTTCACACGATATGCGAATAAGTAAAAATGCGTAAATGAAGGATTTAACGCCGACTTCCAAGCCACAACGCTCGTTAAATGCTTTTTCTGTCAATGCTGTGTTCGCTGTGAGCTGCTTTGTTTTCAACGAATTCCCGGTTGCTAGGGGATTGGTAGGCGGAAGTGACGTAGGTCCGCCCTCACCCATATCTGTCCATTTTGCGTTTGAACTATTATTTTGTTTGTTTTATGCTCTTTTGTCAAAGAAAACTTTGTTTTTATATGGCAACTACACAATATATGCAATATTTACCACATAAAACATTTTAAAGTGAAACATTTGAACTAATCGGAGCTTTGAAAATAATTAATTATAGCATGGATTTTTTGTCTTTTTTTTTTTTTTTTGAGCAGTGCCAAAAAAAAGAAAAATAAAGAAAGACAAAAGAAAAAAAAAACAGCCCGCATGGCAGCTTTTGTGTCAACATTGCAACTTTTTCTCCTTAGATTTCACCTCATTCCACTTTTTTTAATGTTCATTTTTATTTTTTGCAATAGCATTTCCAGAATGTGTGGCGGGCCAGTAAACAATTAGCTGCGGGCCGCAAATGGCCCCCGGGCCACACTTTGGACACCCCTGTCTTACGCGGTTTGAAATGGGATATTCACCAGTTGCCATTGACGATGATGTGCTTTCTCTCCGGCTACGGCACGTATTAGAGGGGGGGGGGGGGGGTGTTTGGGGCGGGGCTAAGGGCGTGGTTAAGAGGAGAGTATATTTACAGCTATTTCATATATATATATATATATATATATATATATATATATATATATATATATATATATATATATATATATATGAAATAGCTGTAAATATAAGGGTGTAGGCTAAGGGCGTGGTTAAGAGGAGAGTATATTTACAGCTATTTCATATATATATATATATATATATATATATATATATATATATATATATATATATATATATATATATATATATATATATATATATATATATATATATATATATATATATATATATATGTATATGTATATATATGTGTATGAAATACTTGACTTTCAGTGAATTCTAGCTATATATATATACACTATACCGTAATTAGTGTTGTGAAGTGTTATTTCAATACTTTTCGTTACTTTTTGATACTTTTGTAAAAAAAGGAGACCACAAAAAATTGCATTATTAGCTTTATTTTAACAAAAAATCTTAGGGTACATTAAACATATGTTTCTTATTGCAAGTTTGTCCTTAAATAAAATAGTGAACATACAAGACAACTTGTCTTTTAGTAGTAAGTAAACAAACAAAGGCTCCTAATTAGTCTGCTGACATATGCAGTAACATATTGCGTCATTTATCGTTCTATCATTTTGTCAACATTATGAGGGACAAACTGTAAAAAATTATTATTGATCTACTTGTTCATTTACTGTTAATATCTGCTTCCTTTCTCTTTTAACATTTTAACACTTCTCTTACGTGAATGAGCTAAATAATATGATTTGATATTTTACGCTAATGTGTTAATCATTTCACACATAAGTCGCTCCTGAGTATAAGTCGCACCCCCGGCCAAACTATGGAAAAAACTGCCACTTATAGTCCGAAAAATACGGTATATATATATATATATATATATATATATATATATATATATATATATATATATATATATATATATATATATATATATATATATATATATATATATATATATATACACTACCGTTGAAAAGTTTGGGGTCACATGTAAATGTCCTTATTTTTGAAGGAAAAGCACTGTACTTTTCAATGAAGATAACTTTAAACTAGTCTTAACTTGAAAGAAATACACTCTATACATTGCTAATGTGGTAAATGACTATTCTAGCTGCAAATGTCTGCTTTTTGGTGCAATATCTACATAGGTGTATAGAGGCCCATTTCCAGAAACTATCACTCCAGTGTTCTAATGGTACAATGTGTTTGCTCATTGACTCAGAAGGCTAATTGATTATTAGAAAACCCTTGTGCAATCATGTTCACACATCTGAAAACACTTTAGCTCGTTACAGAAGCTACAAAACTGACCTTCCTTTGAGCAGATTGAGTTTCTGGAGCATCACATTTGTGGGGTCAATTAAACGCTCAAAATGGCCAGAAAAAGAGAACTTTCATCTGAAACTCCACAGTCTATTCTTGTTCTTAGAAATGAAGGCTATTCCACTAAATTGTTTGGGTGACCCCAAACTTTTGAACAGTAGTGTATATATATATTTTTTTTTTTAAAATTTAAACTACTTGAATTTCAGTGTTCTGCAGGCTATCCAGTAGATGTAAGTATTGTCCTGTTTAAGAGTGTCACAACATTGCTGTTTACTGCAGACAAACTGCTTTACGGTAGACTAAACGTGACGTGTGTTGTTGTGTGTTGTTACCGCGCTGGGAGGACGTTAATGAAACTGCCTAACAATAAACCCACAAAAAGAAACCAAGAACTCTCTCTCCTTGTTGTGCACTCTACTCTCTAAAAGCCGTAGATGTTATGACGTCATTGGGCAGGCAAGCTGTTTATATTGTGGGAAAGCGGACGTGAGAACAGGCTGTCCCCACTCAGGTCCGCATTGAGCTGGAGGGGGCGTGGCCTCCAGCTCCGACTGAATACCGGGAGTTTGTCGGGAGAAAATCTCTGCTGGGAGGTTGTCGGTAGAGGCGCTGAATACCGGGATTCTCCCGCTAAAAACGGGAGTGTTGGCAAGTATGGACTATTGGTGTGCACCCTGGACTCCCCTCCTGCGCTTGCACCAGGGGTGTATTTTACATGCCCGCATGCTGCATTCAGTAGTCCGCAGAGGTCAGCTATTGATGCTGTTGGTTTTGTTCCGTCAACAACCCACTCTGCCGCTCGCAAACCACGCTATCTGTGACGCCGTCACAAATGTCTCTGGCTTTGTGCGAGCCTCGAGTAACGCCGCCTCGACGTTGGCGCCGTCATGGTCACGGCTTGTTGAGCTCTTCTTCTGCAAGGATTGGAAGGCACATGATGCAAGAGCATGTCACACTCTTCTCTGGAGCGGCAGCAGTGTGTGTGTGTGTGTGTGTGTGTGTGTGTGTGTGTGTGTGTGTGTGTGTGTGTGTGTGTGTGTGTGTAGCGAGTGTGAATTAGTGCACATTGTGGGTGGCTGTAGGTGGCAGCTTGTGTTGAATGGGCATCTATTCTTCTCCTCGCTTTCAGCAGCCACTGAGAGATGAGAGGATTTATGTGCGAGTGTGTGTCTTGTCTCTAAACCAAAGATAGGCTGAACGTGGGTGAAGGCAGAGGTCACAAACAAGGTGTGTTTGCTTGACTTAGCGTGTGTGTGTGTGTGTGTGTGTGTGTGTGTGTGTGTGTGTGTGTGTGTGTGTGTGTATGGTAGCCAGATTGTAGAACACAGCAGTGACTCAGGAAGCCTTAAGAGAGGACGTCTGACACGCAGATGGAGGCGCAGACAAACCAAACAATGTTTTTTGGACTTTTTTGTATTTCTCCGAGCGAGCAGCCTCTCCAGGGATCCTTGTGGGTTTTTGTAGAGGTCAGGAACTTTCACAGAGACAAGAAATCCAAGTTAAGAAGAAAAAAGATTTATGAATGATTTCCCCTGTGGTGGATTTTAGACATGCTGATGAAATGAAATGCAGGTGCTTTTTATTTTATTGTAACTTTGGTTTTATTCAGGGATTTTTTTTTTTTGTCCACGTAGCAAAATGTTCCTACACATGGTGTTCATATGTAGCGTTTTGGAGACCTGGCATGGATGGATGGTTCAATATTTCAATCTGAAGGGCAACACCCGTGGCTTCTTGCTACTTTTACAGCATTTTTCTTTTTCAGTGCAAAACTGGCATGGAAACAGGAGTTCAGAACATTTGGCAAGTGTGAGTGTTCTGACGTCCGTCCCCCCAATCTGGTCAACAATTTGGAAGAGGCATTGCACCAGTGCACATGTGCAGTGTAGTTGAGTCATCCAACGTCTAACCCAAATCATAACAGAAGTCAAATTGATTTAAAATGTATGCGTAATAGTGTTGTAACCATACCAATATTTTGTTACCGGTACCGGTACTAAAATTATTTTAATACTTTTCGGTAGGGATGTCCGATAATGGCTTTTTGCCGATATCTGATATTCTGATATTGTCCAACTCTTTAATTACCGATACCGATATAAACCGATACCGATATCAACCGATATATACAGTCGTGGAATTAACACATTATTATGCCTAATTTGGACAACCAGGTATGGTGAAGATAAGGTACTTTTTTTTAAAAATTGTAAAATAAGATAAATAAATTAAAAACATTTTCTTGAATAAAAAAGAAAGTACAACAATATAAAAACAGTTACATAGAAACTAGTAATGAATGAAAATGAGTCAAATGAAGTGTTAAAGGTTAGTACTATTAGTGGAGCAGCAGCACGCACAATCATGTGTGCTTACGGACTGTATCCCTTGCAGACTGTATTGATATATATTGATATATAATGTAGGAAGCAGAATATTAATAACAGAAAGAAACAACCCTTTTGTGTGAATGAGTGTAAATGGGGGAGGGAGGTTTTTTGGGTTGGTGCACTAATTGTAAGTGTATCTTGTGTTTTTTATGTGGATTTAATTAAAAAAAAAACAACAAACAAAAAAAAACAAAAAACGATACCGATACCGATAATAAAAAAAACGATACCGATAATTTCCGATATTACATTTTAACGCATATATCGACATCTCTACTTTTCGGTACTTTTCTAAGTAAAGGGCACCACAAAAAAATTTGTTATTGGCTTTATTTGAACAAAAAATGTTAGAGTACATTAAACATATGTTTCTTATTGCAAGTTTGTCCTTAAATAAAATAGTGAACATACAAGACAACTTGTCTTTTAGTAGTAAGTAAACAAACAAAGGCTCCTAATTAGTCTGCTGACATATGCAGTAACATATTGTGTCATTTATACACCTATTATTTTGTACACATTATTAAGGACAAGTGGTAGAAAATGAATTATTAATCTACTTGTTCATTTACTGTTAATATCCGCTTACTTTCTCTTTGAACATGTTCTATCTACACTTCTGTTCAAATGTAATAATCACTTATTCTTCTCTTCTTTCATACTTTACATTAGTTTTGGATGATACCACAAATTTGGGTATCAATCCGATACCAAGTCGTTACAGGATCATACATTGGTCATATTCAAAGTCCTCATGTGTCCAGGGACATATTTACTGACTTTATAAACATTATATACATTTTAAAAACACAAAAGAAGATATCGTGATGCCAAAAATTATCGTCGTAATCATAGCAGAATCGACTAGATACGTGCCTGTACTTGGTATCATTACAGTGGATGTCAGGTGTAGATCCACCAATGGCGTTTGTTTACATTTTGATGCCGGTGAGCTACGGTGTGTAGTGAAGCATGTTTAGCTATTCCTCGTCCTCCAGTACTTGTAAGAAACTTACTTTATTTGTCGCCATGGAGATGAGGATTAGTGATTTAGAAGTAGCTAAAACACTGCTCACGGCGGCTGGACGTTAGCCGCTAGCTAGCTAGCTATGTCTTAAAGCAGCTCTTCCTGAGGGTGTTTCAGTGTTATAACTTCACCTTTATCTTTACTTTTTAAGCCAAAATGCGTCCGTTCTCCCTTTTCTGTCTACACACTGTGTCTGCTTGTAAGTACTCTGTGTGTGTGCACTGCCGAACATGCTCGTCTGCTCGTAAACCAGCAATGACACGGCGTGACTTCGACGCGGGCGCGGGGGCTTGAGGGACCGGTACGTTTCAGAGGCGGTATAGTACAGAAAAAGATTCATTAGTATCGCGGTACTACACTAATACCAGTATACCGTACAACCCTAATGCGTAGTAATAAAAGAAGTGTCATAAGCGCTACGGCTAAAGGTTAAAGGGATCGTTGGTTGGATCCTCAGCCCTGCCTGTTACCATGTCCAAGCATCAACATAATAGTGAGAGTCCAGTCCATAGTGGATCTAGTTAATAGTGTGAGTCCAGTCCATAGTGGATCTAACATAATAGTGTGAGAGTCCAGTCCATAGTGGATCTAACATAATAGTGAGAGTCCAGTCCATAGTGGATCTAACATAATAGTGTGAGAGTCCAGTCCATAGTGGATCTAACATAATAGTGTGAGAGTCCAGTCCATAGTGGATCTAACATAATAGTGTGAGAGTCCAGTCCATAGTGGATCTAACATAATAGTGTGAGAGTCCAGTCCATAGTGGATCTAACATAATAGTGTGAGAGTCCAGTCCTTAGTGGATCTAACATAATAGTGAGAGTCCAGTCCATAGTGGATCTAACATAATAGTGAGAGTCCAGTCCATAGTGGATCTAACATAATAGTGTGAGAGTCCAGTCCATAGTGGATCTAACATAATAGTGAGGGTCCAGTCCATAGTGGATCTAACATAATAGTGTGAGAGTCCAGTCCATAGTGGATCTAACATAATAGTGTGAGAGTCCAGTCCATAGTGGATCTAACATAATAGTGTGAGAGTCCAGTCCATAGTGGATCTAACATAATAGTGAGAGTCCAGTCCATAGTGGATCTAACATAATAGTGAGAGTCCAGTCCATAGTGGATCTAACATAATAGTGAGAGTCCAGTCCATAGTGGATGTAACATAATAGTGTGAGAGTCCAGTCCATAGTGGATCTAACATAATAGTGTGAGAGTCCAGTCCATAGTGGATCTAACATAATAGTGAAGGTTCAGTCCATAGTGGATCTAACATAATAGTGAGGGTCCAGTCCATAGTGGATCTAACATAATAGTGTGAGAGTCCAGTCCATAGTGGATCTAACATAATAGTGTGAGAGTCCAGTCCATAGTGGATCTAACATAATAGTGTGAGAGTCCAGTCCATAGTGGATCTAACATAATAGTGAGAGTCCAGTCCATAGTGGATCTAACATAATAGTGAGAGTCCAGTCCATAGTGGATCTAACATAATAGTGAGAGTCCAGTCCTTAGTGGATCTAACATAATAGTGAGAGTCCAGTCCATAGTGGATCTAACATAATAGTGAGAGTCCAGTCCATAGTGGATCCAACATAATAGTGAGGGTCCAGTCCATAGTGGATCTAACATAATAGTGTGAGAGTCCAGTCCATAGTGGATCTAACATAATAGTGTGAGAGTCCAGTCCATAGTGGATCTAACATAATAGTGTGAGAGTCCAGTCCTTAGTGGATCTAACATAATAGTGAGAGTCCAGTCCATAGTGGATCTAACATAATAGTGAGAGTCCAGTCCATAGTGGATCTAACATAATAGTGAGAGTCCAGTCCATAGTGGATCTAACATAATAGTGAGAGTCCAGTCCATAGTGGATCTAACATAATAGTGAGAGTCCAGTCCATAGTGGATCTAACATAATAGTGTGAGAGTCCAGTCTATAGTGGATCTAACATAACAGTGAGAGTCCAGTCCATAGTGGATCTAACATAATAGTGTGAGAGTCCAGTCCAAAGTGGATCTAACATAATAGTGAAAGTCCAGTCCATAGTGGATCCAACATAAACTTTAGTATGGGGAACATATTCTAAGTAACAAAGACTTAATTTAGAGTTATTTGGTTAGGGTTAGGGTTAAAGGGTTAGAGGGTTAGGGTTAGGATTTGAGGGTTAGGGTTACTGGCTTACTGGTTGTATAATAAGGCCATGCAGAATATGGCATTAATAAGTACTTAATAATGACTAATTCAGAGCCAATATGTTACTAATTTGCATGTTAATAAGCAACTATTAAATGGTGAATATGTTCCCCATACTAAAGTGTTACCATGTTTCTATTCCTGCTTGAACGATACACGAGCCTCCAGCTAGATGGCAGCAGTGGTGAAACTGATCAACCTGGTCAGCCCAGTAGAAGTACACGGGGACAGCGGTGTACGGAACTGACGGAGGAGGAGGAGAATCGGAGAGGTTTTTGACCAAAATTAGAAGAAAAATGGAGAAAGCTTCAGAGGCGAGGAACATAAGTCATTATTATAACAGGGGTAAATAGACCAGGACATACAACAAAGCATATACAACCCTCAGGTTTACCTTGGCCGTATTTTGATAATGGAATAATTGTATGCAGAATGCTGGAGCCAGCAACTCAAACAGTGGTTTGTATAAATAAATATTATAAAAGTATGTTTTTTTGACCAAACATAGTTACATGATCGATGCAGGGCTCGCTTGTCGACATTTCAAGCCCAGAGTTCTGACCCGCACTGTAGACAAAGGAATGATCAATTATAATCATTTACTTGTTTCTTTTGCCTCTAATCAAATTGCACGCTGCAGTGTTTGCCAGATGGGAAGGGAAGAACTGATATGCCCCGAGCTAATTATTACCTCTGTAGTGTCACGGGGGGGTTCTGTTGAAAGGGGGCCCTTTGTCACTTGATAGGAGGGTTCGGGATGCATGAATGATCCAGATCACTCACTTTCCTTCTTCTACTGTTGCAATGTTGTATTTGGACATGAATGGAAGGCTAAAATGGCGTGTTTGTGTGATTGTCTATAAATGAAGGCAGTAAACTTCAGCTGCATCCGGCCACCCCCACCCCGCCTCCCCCCTTCACAGGATTAGTGACACAGGATCCCTCCTGGCAGAAATAGCCAGGAACCAAGGCCAATACTTCAGAATATGGGAACTTCCGTCGTCGCTTAGTGTGTTGGGTTTATTTGTATCAACGGCTAATTGACCTTGTTTCCTCCCAGGTGCAGAACTCATTCAGTAGGATTTCTTGCAAAATGAAATGTCATTTATGGAAAATTGTACTCGGCTCTGTTCCTTGTAAAGTAATTTTACTTCATAATTTTGATTGAACTCTTAAAAAATAGGCCCTGATCCAGACCCCCTAAAAGTATGATTTCAGCACAGCAGGTTCGTGGAGTACGTAGCGGTCGTTTTTTAGCAGACACAATTTTAATTGTGTTTTTGGAAAACATTTGCACACAAAAACGTCAACAAAACTACAGGATAAATTCAGGATTTAACCGCAAAGTTTTTCCACCAATATCTCGATCCTGTGATTTTGTGATAATTGTTGTGTCGGAAGGAAAACATCTACGATATTTTGCACACTGGGCAAACTAAAAGTTTTTTACGATGATAGTCTTTAGGAAGTAAGTAAAGTACATTTTATTTATAAACAACTTTTCACAGATAAAATCACAAAGTGCTTGTCAAGACGGGGGAGGGGCAATCGAAGCACTCCGGACAGGACGTGCAGGTAGGAACATGGTTTATTTTTCGAAAGTACAAACAAGTACCAAAAACTGAAAACAAGCCAGAGAAAAAATGTGCCGATCGCACTCAAAGCTAAGGCTAACACTTAGCATAGGCAAGAAGACAAGGAATACTCACGTAACTGTAGCAAAAGCAAACAATGAAGCCAGGCCGACTGACCGGCAAAGGCAGGATTAAATAGTCCCTCTGATTAGGACTCGGGGAAACAGGTGAGCGTCTCGAGCACCAATCAGAGACAGTAGTCCTGCACTGCACTCTAGTCCTTCACTCTCACGTTCTTCATCCACGAATCTTTCATCCTCGCTCAAATTAATGGGGTAATCGTCGCTTTCTCGGTCCGAATCGCTCTCGCTGCTGGTGTAAACAATGTGCAAATGTGAGGAGCCCTTCAACCTGTGACATCACGCTACTTCCGGTACAGGCAAGGCTTTTTTTATCAGCGACCAAAAGTTGCGAACTTTATCGTCGATGTTCTCTACTAAATCCTTTCAGCAAAAATATGGCAATATCGCGAAATTATCAAGTATGACACATAGAATGGATCTGCTATCCCTGTTTAAATCAGAAAAAATCATTTCTGTAGGCCTTTAAACCACAATGCCTCGGTAAGTCGCTGTTTTCACCACATGTATCGGGATCATTTTATATGATCATTTTGAAAAAAAAAGTTATACGGCCAATGGCCGCGTTATACCGAACTTTGAGTGTATCTGTGAGCCAAAGACACAAAACAACAAAAGGAGATCAATAATTGTGTGATAATTGATACACTATATTACCAAAAGTATTTGACCACCTGCCTTGACTCACATATGAACTTCAAGTGCCATCCCATGGAATTGTCCAAAATGTTTTGGTATCCTGGAGCATTCAAAGTTCCTTTCACTGGAACTGAGGGGCCAAGCCCAACTCCTGAAAAACTGCTCTCGAGTCCAGTGGCGACGTGCTTTACACCACTGCATCCCACGTTTTGCATTGGACTTGGTGATGTATGGCTTAGATGCAGCTGCTCGGCCATGGAAACCCATTACATGAAGCTCTCTGCGTACTGTACGTGGGCTAATTGGAAGGTGACATGAAGTTTGGAGCTCTGTAGCAACTGACTGTGCAGAAAGTCTTTGCACTATGCTGACCTCTCTGGCAGTTTACCTGGCCTACCACTTGGTGGCTGACTTGCTGTTGTTCCCAAACTCTTCACTTTTATTATAATAAAGTTGACTTTGGAATATTTAGGAGCGAGGAAATTTCACGACTGGATTTGGTGCTCAGGTGGCATCCTGTGACAGTTCCACGCTGGAAATCACTGAGAGCGGCCCATTCTTTCACACATGTTTGTAGAAACAGTCTCCATGCCTAAGTGCTTGATTTGATACACCGGGCCAAGTGATTAGGACACCTGATTGTCATCATTTGGATGGGTGGCCATATACTTTTGGCAATATAGTGTATGTTGGAAGACAACCATACCTCAGGATTTTTATGTAAATAAAGAAGCTGAAAATCAAAAAAATGTTGATTATGAAAACACACTTATGAAGCAGACATGTCCAATTACATTTTCTTTTCAGAAGTTTTCAAATAACTGATGAAAATAACACAAACAAGCCATTTAATACCTTATCCATTTTTTTTTTGCTGTCATCACTAGTTACAATGTTTTTTTAAAATGTATAAGTTGGTTTTCATTGGTTGTTAAGATATCTTTCTGAGAACCAGCGTCCTTTGCAGTGGACCTTTGGTTTTGGTCTATTTGTTTTGTTTGTTTTGCTCCACATTTCGGCAAGAAATGTCCATCTGTGGTGGTCAGAGTGTCAGATAGTGATACTACTACATGGAGGATCATACATTGGGCAACCCTGTCCCTGATAATAATATTTGTAGTTCGGCAATGTTTGATTTCCAATTTTTTCCATTTTGACTCTACAAATTTTCTGGAAGTGTTTTTTGGGCAACTGAGCATTTTTTATTTTTGCATTCAACTTCTCCGTTCTTCAACTGGTTTCAATACACAATTGTCTTCTTGTACATTGTGTTATCAACAATATCCTCTTGAGACAGTAACACTGCCAGTGATACTAGTAAGTGAGTTCTGCTTTTGTTGTCTCGCTCCATAAGTGTTCTGTGTTCATCGTAAGTCCCGTCAATGAAGACTGTAGATCACATTCCTATTTGTTTATAAATGAATCCAGGAGGGAGGTCAGTCATTTGTGTTCAGTCATCACATTGAACCAGGCCCGGCCCTAACCAATCTGGCGCCCTAGGCAAGATTTTAGGTGGCGCCCCCCCACATCGGCAGTGAAGTGTATATACTCACAAGAAACCGAATAGCTTTGTCTTTGACCTTTTTTTTTACTTAAAGAAAGCAAATTAACAATCAGAATAGTTAACAAGATAAAAAAAAATATGGATAAATAAATGAATACAAAAAATAAAAAATGAATATATGAAATACAATATTTTTTACATACATAAACACAAAATAAAACGTGTCAACAAGTTGCATAAAATAAATTAAAAATACAATATAAATAAGGCACTGCACAAAACAAGATATCAAACCAGTATGACTTTAACAACTATATTACAAAAAAAGGGGATCCTACAGAGTTCTCTATTTGTGCTTTTTAATATTGCATTAACTAGAATGACTTACAAATGACTGTACACCAGGGAGTACTGTAATTACCTAACGTTACATTATTATTTTCCATAACAATTTAGCCCCCTCCACAATATTAACCCGACGTTAAAACAGAACTAGCTATTTATTGATTAGCAATTGCCGAATCATGTAACATTAGCTTAATGCTAAAAAGCCAGGTTACTATCACATTCTGTAACAGACAAATAATTTCATGTAGGCTAACGTTACCTACCTGCTACCTCTGTCTTTTTCTCGTTTCTCCTCTTCTTTTCTCTTTTTTCTTCCCTGGGCACCTGACAGTTTTGGCCGTTTTGACATCTTGTGTTGATTTTTTGATGTGGGACGTCCAAAAAGAGTCATGATACGGGAAGGGAGGGGGCGCACCGTGCCGGGGGAGGGGGGGGGGGGGGGGGGGGGGGCGTAATGTTGTAACAAATAATATTTCTATTAAATAGGCTTTACTTTGCATTTTAATTAACGTGGGATTATTTTATGTATTTAGAAATAATAGTACCAACTTTTTTTTCTTTTTTTTCCTCCAACATTTGTGGCACTGGCGTGGCGCCCCCTGATGAACGGCGCCCTTACCATTTGCCTATACGGCCTATGCCACGGGCCGGCCCTGCATTGAACAGAAAAGCAAGACGGATGATTTGAGCAATGCGACCTGATAAATCGGTGCTTTCCTAAAACCGTTTTCCTGAAGTGCACGTTAGACTTGTGTGTTTATTATTTATTATCACTTATTGGTGACAATCTACTTGTTGATAGCCAGAGAGGTGCAAACTAGAAAGCTAGCAACACTGCGTCTCTCTTGAGCCTTGTTCAAAAATGTCCCAGAAGAATTCAAGAGACTCCACCGTCCGATTCTGCCAAACTAAATACGGCTTATGAAATGGAAATTTTGAGGCCATTCACTGAGTGCCAGGAATATTTTTTTTATAAATGAATTATTGGTAGTAATGAAAAGCAGACTCCACAGAAATAGACCAGCATCGACACCTGCTTTTTCTGGGTTAACAAAGTCCATGTAACTGAATTTGTCAAAGGGTGTTTGGGTGATTAGGATTAGCATGACTTCAAAGGTGTCTTTTGTGAGATTTAGGAAACTGTTGCAATGTGTGTGGAAAGGAAAATTGCAAGCGGCAATGACCAATTTGAACTTTGACACCCCTCCCAACCCAACACATCTTAAGTTGGATATCATTTCGGGTTAAACTGAACCGACAAGGAGCTGAGTTGATTTGACCAAAGAGTTTATTCAAACTTTTGTCCCCATGTAGTAATAATAATAATAATGGATTTGAGTTATTTAGCATTTTTTCTAGACATTCAAAGCACTTTACAGTGAAAACTGAGAACCCATCATTCATTCACTCCACATTCATGCTATAGTGGTGGTAGGCTACATTTGTAGGATTCAAGTAACTTGCAGTTGTTACTCAAAATGAATACGGTTCTCGCTGGGACATCACCGATTAAATCACATTTGCTCAAAGGTTTATAATCATTAGATATACAAATGGTGGATTATTGTGTTCATGGCTGTCAATCAGGGCTACCTTGAGTTGTAAAGGATTAAAGAACGTATTCTATGGTTGCTTTATTGATGTCGAACCAATGTAGTGTTGTCCCGATACCAATATTTTGGTACCAGTACCAAAATTATTTCGATACTTTTCGGTACTTTTCTAAATAAAGGGGACCACAAAGAAATTGCATTATTGGCTTTAATTTAACAGAAAGTGAACATAGAAGACAACTTGTCTTTTAGTAGTAAGTAAACAAACAAAGGCTCCTAATTAGTCTGCTGACATATGCAGTAACATATTGTGTCATTTTCCATTCTATTATTTTGTCAACATTATTAAGGACAAGTGGTAGAAAATGAATTATTAATCTACTTGTTCATTTACTGTTAATATCTGCTTACTTTTTCTTTTAACATGTTCTATCTACACTTCTTTAAAATGTAATAATCACTTATTCTTCTGTTGTGTGATACTTTACATTAGTTTTGGATGATACCACAAATTTAGGTATCAATCTGATACCAAGTCGTTACAGGATCATACATTGGTCATATTCAAAGTCCTCATGTGTCCAGGGACATATTTACTGACTTTATAAACATAATACACAGTTTAAAAAAAATGAAAGAAGATGTTGTGATGCCGAAAAATATCCATGTAATCATAGTAGTATCGACGAGATACGCTCCTGTACTTGGTATCATTACAGTGGATGTTAGGTGTAGATCCACCAATGGCGTTTGTTTACATTTTGAAGCCGGTGAGCTACGGACCGGTACTTTTCAGAGGCGGTATAGTACAGAATATGATTCATTAGTATCAGGGTACAACACCAGTCCAGCAATAAAACCATACTTGCCAACCTTGAGACCTCCGATTCCGGGGGTTGGGGCGTGGTCGGGGGTGGGGCGGGGGCGTGGTTGGGACGGGGGCGTGGCTGGGGGCGTGGTTAAGAGGGGAGGAGTATATTTACAGCTAGAATCCACCAACTCGAGTATTTCATATATGTTTCATATATATATATATATATATCTATATATATATATATATATATATATATATATATATATAGATATATATATATATATATATATATATCTATATATATATATATATCTATATATATATATATAGATATATATATATATACAGATATATCTATATATATCTATATATATATATATATATATCTATATATAGATATATATAGATATATATGTATATATATATATATCTATATATATATATATATATATATATATATATATATATATATATATATATATATATATATATATATATATATATATATATATATATATATGTATGAAATACTTGACTTTCAGTGAATTCTAGCTATGTATATATATATTTATTTTATTATACATATAAATAAAAGAAATACTTGAATTTCAGTGTTCCGGAGGCTATCCAGTAGATGGCAGTATTGTCCTGTTTAAGAGTGTCACAACTTTGCTGTTTAGGGCAGACAAACTGCTTTACGGTAGACGAAAACGTGACTGCTGTTGTTGTGTGTTGTTACCGCGCTGGGAGGACGTTAATGAAAGTGCCTAACAATAAACCCACATAAGAAACCAAGAACTCGCCCTCGATCATTCTACAGTTATGACGTGATTGGGCAGGCACGCTGTTTATATCGTGGGAAAGCGGACGTGAAAACAGGCTGTCCCCACTCAGGTCCGCATGGAGCTGGAGGGGGCGTGGCCTCCAGCTCCGGCTGAATTCCGGGAGATTTTCGGGAGAAAATTTCTCCCGGGAGGTTTTTGGGAGAGGCGCTGAATTCCGGGAGTCTCCCGGAAAATCCGGGAGGGTTGGCAAGTATGAATAAAACTGAGAAATTTCAAATTGATTGACAAGGATTATTGACAGTTAAAGTACCAATGATGTGGTGAAATTACCCTCTGCATTTGACCCATCCTCGAGGGTAATGGGTCAAATGCAGAGGTTCATTTCACCACACCTGGTGTGTGTGTGACTATCAGTGGTACTATAACCTTTTTTTTTTTGTATCATGATTAAGTCTAAACCAGCTGGATGACATGGCCACAAATGAAGCTTGGATAAGATGGATTGCCATTGGTTGACGTTCCGATATGACCTTGACTACTCGCTATAGATTAAAGGCTTAAGTGTGTCTAACCTGTGACCACATATAGTCGTTGTGTTTGCTTGGGTCGCTATTTAAGTAGCTACCGTGCGAGAGCAAACAGAGCCTCAAACTAAACGCGAAGGCCGTCTTCTCCCGTCAGGCTGTTCTTTATTGCCTTTAAAGGCCTACTGAAAGCCACTACTAGCGACCACGCAGTCTGATAGTTTATATATCAATGATGAAATCTTAACATTGCAACACATGCCAATACGGCCGGGTTAACTTATAAAGTGACTTTTAAAACTTCCCGGGAAATATCCGGCTGAAACGCCGCGGTATGATGACATATGCGCGTGACGAAGTCCGAGTAACGGAAGTTATGGTACCCCGTAGAATCCTATACAAAAAGCTCTGTTTTCATTTCATAATTCCACAGTATTCTGGACATCTTTTGCAATTTGTTTAATGAACAATGAAGGCTGCAAAGAAGACAGTTGTAGGTGGGATCGGTGTATTAGCAGCGGACTACAGCAACACAACCAGGAGGACTTTGTTGGAGCGCTAGCCGCGCTAGCCGCGCTAGCCGCGCTAGCCGCGCTAGCCGCGCTAGCCGCGCTAGCCGCGCTAGCCGCGCTAGCCGCCGACCTCACCTTGACTTCCTACGTCTCCGGGCCGCCAAACGCATCGGGTGAAGTCCTTCGTCCTTCTGCCGATCGCTGGAACGCAGGTGAGCACGGGTGTTGATGAGTAGATGAGGGCTGGCTGGCGTAGGTGGAGAGCTAATGTTTTTAGCATAGCTCTGTGAGGTCCCGTTGCTAAGTTGCTAAGTTAGCTTCAATGGCGTCGTTAGCACAGCATTGTTAACCTTCGCCAGCCTGGAAAGCATTAACCGTGTATTTACATGTCCACGGTTTAATAGTATTGTTGATTTTCTATCTATCCTTCCAGTCAGGGGTTTATTTTTTTGTTTCTATATGCAGTTAAAGCACGATGCTATCATGTTAGCTCGTAGCTAAAGCATTTCGCCGATGTATTGTCGTGGAGATAAAAGGCACTGAATGTCCATTTCGCGTTCTCGACTCTCATTTTCAAGAGGATATAGTATCCCAGGTGGTTTAAAATACAAATCCGTGATCCACAATAAAAAAAGGAGAGTGTGGAATCCAATGAGCCAGCTTGTACCTAAGTTACGGTCAGAGCGGAAAAAGATACGTCCTGCACTGCACTCTAGTCCTTCACTGTAACGTTCCTCATCCACAAATCTTTCATCCTCGCTCA
>NC_084740.1:78181092-78201092 GCF_033978785.1 Entelurus aequoreus
CTGGCTACTGCTCCACCCGCTCAAACAGTTACCATGGCAACACTATCTGGGCCTACCAAGACCCGAAGCCGAAGGACATCCTGGACAACAATACAATAGCAGCACAGCCAGGGTACCTGAGGGACTTAGACCTGAGAGGGGAGGTGTGTGTGTGTGTGTATGTGTGTGTGTGTGTGTGTGTGTGTGTGTGTGTGTGTGTGTGTGTGTGTGTGTGTGTGTGTGTGTTGGGAGCGAGAAGGGGGGGTTTGAGGTAAAGGTTGCAAATTGAAAGGGAGTAAATCCCCCCCCCCCCCCCGCTCCCCTCACTCCTACCTCCATCACACACAAACACCAGCAGGATTAGCCTCGTGCTAGAGAAGTAGAAGTAGTGGACATTCTGTGGCACTTAATCGTTTCTTTGTTTCTGGATAAATGAGCGGTTTTAGCGTGAAAAAGAAATTGGCGGCCTAAGCCCTGTTTCCACCAAAGTGTTTGGTTCAGTTCAGTTCACTTTTGGGTTGGAGGTTCTTAATATCCAACCTGAATGGTCCCACTTGTTTTGTGTCTTGGGTTGGTAGTGTGTGAATGTGAGTGTGAATGTTGTCTGTCTATCTGGGTTGGCCAAGTGGTGAGGGGGCGACTTGTCCAGGGTGTACCCCGCCTTCCGCCCGAATGCAGCTGGGATAGGATCCAGCACCGCCCGCGATCCCGAACAGGACAAGTGGTAGAAAATGGATGGATGGTTGGGCATGCTTTTTGGATTTCACCACTGGATTCGGTTCAGTTTAGTTAGCCGGAATCATCATACCAGTCAGTACCTTTTTTATGATGGTCGCAGGGGTGTGCTTCAGAGAATTTGTGAATTTCCCCCTCCATTTAAGAGCAACATTTTATGAAAAAAACGGAGGAAAAAACACTTCTTACATTGCTATTAACCAAAGTAGCCTTGTTGTGGAAACCGCATCAGGACTTACCATCCCTACCAACCAGCCAACCCTCCCGGTATTCAGCGCCTCTCCCGATAACCTCCCGGCAGAAATTTTCTCCCGACAAACTCCCGGTATTCAGCCGTTGATGGTTTTTGAATGCATTTTTAAAGTGATTTAGCTGTAGAATTGATTGCTCCCATTAGCTGCATTGCTAGCCACTTAGAACGAGATGATGTATACATGTTCAAACGCCAAAAAAACACCTGTTCTTGTATCTCATAATGATTCTGAAAGATAGGCACATTTAAAAAAAAAAAGTGAAGTTCCCCTTTAAAGCTGTCGTCATGTTGTTTACTTGAAGCTAATACTTCCAAAGAACTGTACCACTCGCCTTTTATCGTCTAAAGTACTTTCCGTGTGCATCGGGACTTACCAACACTACCAAAATGAACTGACTTGTACTGGTGGACTTTTTTAAAAATTAGTATTTTAAAGATGATACAAATCCCTTGGAAAATGCGGCTAATGGGAGTCGCCATTGTAGCCTTCAAAGCCCTCCAACGTTGTATATACATGTAGTAACAGACAAGCTCGTAACAATATGTAATAAGTACAATATTTACCGTATTTTGATCATTTTAAACATTTCCGGGAGTGACTTCTTCCGTGCATAGATTTCTGTAGTGTTGTGCATCACAAACTGACATAGAAGCTAGCTTATCTCTTGCTGTAGTTAGCTTTTACGGCTAACACCGTAGCACGCCGATGTGTTACTACGCTAGAAAGAGAGTTCCTTAGTGTTCGCTCTTACATTAACAGTGTCGCTACAGTTTGGTTATTATACAGATTACGGAACGTAAATGAAGTGTTGTTGATGGTTTTTGAATGCATTTTTAAAGTGATTTAGTGGTAGAATTGATTGCTCCCATTAGCTGCATTGCTAGCCACCTAGAACGAGCTGATGTATACATGTTCAAACGCAAAAAAACACCTTTTGTCTTCTTGTATCTCATAATGATTCTGAAAGATAGGCACAAAAAAAAAAAAAAAGTGAAGTTCTCCTTTAAAGCTGTCGTCATGTTATTTACTTGAAGCTAATACGTCCAAAGAACTGTAACACTTGCCTTTTATCGTCTGAAGTACTTTCCGTGTGCATCGGGACTTACCAACACTACCAAAATGAACTGACTTGTACTGGTGGACTTTTTTAAAAATTAGTATTTTAAAGATGATACAAATCCCTTGGAAAATGCGGCTAATGGGAGTCGCCATTGTAGCCTTCAAAGCCCTCCAACGTTGTATATACATGTAGTAACAGACGAGCTCGTAACAATATGTAATATGTACAATATTTACCGTATTTTGATCATTTTAAACATTTCCGGGAGTGACTTCTTCCGTGCATAGAGTTCTGTAGTGTTGTGCATCACAAACTGACATAGAAGCTAGCTTATCTCTTGCTGTAGTTAGCTTTTACGGCTAACACCGTAGCACGCCGATGTGTTACTACGCTAGAAAGAGAGTTCCTTAGTGTTCGCTCTTACATTAACAGTGTCGCTACAGTTTGGTTTTTATACAGGTTACGGAACGTGAATGAAGTGTTGTTGATGGTTTTTGAATGCATTTTTAAAGTGATTTAGCGGTAGAATTGATTGCTCCCATTAGCTGCATTGCTAGCCACTTAGAACGAGCTGATGTATACATGTTCAAACGCAAAAAAAACACCTTTTGTCTTCTTGTATCTCATAATGATTCTGAAAGATAGGCACATTTTAAAAAAAAAAGTGAAGTTCCCCTTTAAAGCTGTCGTCATGTTGTTTACTTGAAGCTAATACTTCCAAAGAACTGTACCACTCGCCTTTTATCGTCTAAAGTACTTTCCGTGTGCATCGGGACTTACCAACACTACCAAAATGAACTGACTTGTACTGGTGGACTTTTTTAAAAATTAGGATTTTAAAGATGATACAAATCCCTTGGAAAGTGCGGCTAATGGGAGTCGCCATTGTAGCCTTCAAAGCCCTCCAACGTTGTATATACATGTAGTAACAGACGAGCTTGTAACAATATGTAATATGTACAATATTTACCGTATTTTGATCATTTTAAACATTTCCGGGAGTGACTTCTTCCGTGCATAGATTTCTGTAGTGTTGTGCAATACAAACTGACGTAGAAGCTAGCTTATCTCTTGCTGTAGTTAGCTTTTACGGCTAACACCGTAGCACGCCGATGTGTTACTACGCTAGAAAGAGAATTCCTTCGTGTTCGCTCTATATTAACAGTGTCGCTACAGTTTGGTTATCATACAGGTTACGGAACGTAAATGAAGTGTTGTTGATGGTTTTTGAATGCATTTTTAAAGTGATTTAGCGATAGAATTGATTGCTCCCATTAGCTGCATTGCTAGCCACTTAGAACGAGCTGATGTATACATGTTCAAATGCAAAAAAAAACCCTTTTGTCCTCTTGTATCTCATAATGATTCTGAAAGATAGGCACATTTAAAAAAAAAAAAGTGAAGTTCCCCTTTAAAGCTGTAGTCATGTTGTTTACTTGAAGCTAATACGTCCAAAGAACTGTACCACTTGCCTTTTATCGTCTAAAGTACTTTCCGTGTGCATCGGGACTTACTAACCCTACCAGAATGAACTGACTTGTACTGGTGGACTGGTAATCCTTCCTACTTTGTTGATGGGGGGGGAGCACAATTTATATAAATAATAAAGCAGAAGACGATTTAAATGGGAACTGCACTTTTTTGGGAATTTTGCCCAACGTTCACAATCCTTATGAGTGACAAGAACTCACGTCTGTTTTTTAAATTAGCCCTCCAACGTTGTATATACATGTAGTAACAGACAAGCTCGTAACAATATGTAATATGTACAATATTTACCGTATTTTGATCATTTTAATCATTTCCGGGAGTGACTTCTTCCGTGCATTGATTTCTGTAGTGTTGTGCATTACAAACTGACATAGAAGCTAGCTTATCTCTTGCTGTAGTTAGCTTTTACGGCTAACACCGTAGCACGCCGATGTGTTACTACGCTACAAAGAGAGTTCCTTAGTGTTCGCTCTATTTTAAAGGCCTACTGAAAGCCACTACTAGCGACCACGCAGTCTGATAGTTTATATATCAATGATGAAATCTTAACATTGCAACACATGCCGATACGGCCGGGTTAGATTAGTAAAGTGCAATTTTAAATTTCCCGCGAAATATCCTGCTGAAAACGTCTCGGTATGATGACGTCTGCGCGTGACGTCACGGATTGTAGCGGACATTTTGGGACAGCATTGTGGCCAGCTATTAGGTCGTCTGTTTTCATCGCAAAATTCCACAGTATTCTGGACATCTGTGTTGGTGAATCTTTTGCAATTTGTTTAATGAACAATGAAGACTGCAAAGAAGAAAGCTGTAGGTGGGAAGCGGTGTATTAGCGGCAGGCTGCAGCAACACAAACACGTAGCCGGTGTTTCATTGTTTACATTCCCGTAAGATGACAGTCAAGCTTTACCATTGGCCTGTGGAGAACTGTGACAACAGAGACTCTTACCAGGAGGACTTTGAGTTGGATACGCGGTACCGTGAGTACACAGCTGCGGCTTCCGAACATTTGATCGCTTACCCGTACGTGCGTGCCGCTATGTGCATTTCACGTACGTAACTTTGGGGAAATATATGTGCTGTATGAACTTTGCGGAGGTGAACGGTACTTTGGGCTGTGGGATTGAGTGTGTTGTGCGGGTGTTTGATTTGTATTGGTGGGTTATATGGACGGGAGGGGGGAGGTGTTTGTTATGTGGCATATTAAATATAAGCCTGGTTGTGTTGTGGCTAATAGAGTATATATATGTCTTGTGTTTATTTACTGTTTTAGTCATTCCCAGCTGAATATCAGGTCCCACCCGCCTCTCACAGCATCTTCCCTATCTGAATCGCTTCCACTGCCCTCAAGTCCTTCACTCTCACTTACCTCATCCACAAATCTTTCATCCTCGCTCAAATTTATGGGGAAATCGTCGCTTTCTTGGTCCGAAACGCTCTCGCTGCTGGTGGCCACGATTGTAAACAATGTGCAGATGTGAGGAGCTCCACAACCTGTCACGTCACGCTACTTCCGGTACAGGCACGGCTTTTTTATCAGCGACCAAAAGTTGCGAACTTTATCGTCAATGTTCTCTACTAAATCCTTTCAGCAAAAATATGGCAATATCGCGAAATGATCAATTATGACACATAGAATGGAC
Source organism: Entelurus aequoreus (assembly GCF_033978785.1). Classification (NCBI taxonomy): domain Eukaryota; kingdom Metazoa; phylum Chordata; class Actinopteri; order Syngnathiformes; family Syngnathidae; genus Entelurus; species Entelurus aequoreus. Next base: position 78,186,258 of record NC_084740.1, read on the forward strand.
CTGCTATCGCCGTTTAAATAAGAAAATGGCATTTCAGTAGGCCTTTAACAGTGTCGCTACAGTTTGGTTATTATACAGGCTACGAATGTAATTGAAGTATTGTTGATGGTTTTTAAATGCATTTTTAAAGTGATTTAGCGGTAGAATTGATCGCTCCCATTAGCTGCATTGCTAGCCACCTAGAACGAGCTGATGTATACATGTTCAAATGTAAAGAAAAACAAACACCTTTTGTCCTCTTGTCTCTCGTAATGATTGTGAAGGATAGGCAAAATAAAAAAGTAAAGTTCCCCTTTAAAGGCCTACTGAAAGCCACTACGAGCGAGCACGCAGTCTGATAGTTTATATATCAATGATGAAATCTTAACATTGCAACACATGCCAATACGGCCGGGTTAACTTATAAAGTGACATTTAAAATTTCCCGGGAAATATCCGGCTGAAACGTCGCGGTATGATGACGTATGCGCGTGACGAAGTCAGAGTAACGGAAGTTATGGTACCCCGTAGAATCCTATACAAAAAGCTCTGTTTTCATTTCATAATTCCACAGTATTCTGGACATCTTTTGCAATTTGTTTAATGAACAATGAAGGCTGCAAAGAAGACAGTTGTAGGTGGGATCGGTGTATTAGCAGCGGACTACAGCAACACAACCAGGAGGACTTTGTTGGAGCGCTAGCCGCGCTAGCCGCGCTAGCCGCGCTAGCCGCCGACCTCACCTTGACTTCCTACGTCTCCGGGCCGCCAAACGCATCGGGTGAAGTCCTTCGTCCTTCTGCCGATCGCTGGAACGCAGGTGAGCACGGGTGTTGATGAGCAGATGAGGGCTGGCTGGCGTAGGTGGAGAGCTAATGTTTTTAGCATAGCTCTGTGAGGTCCCGTTGCTAAGTTAGCTTCAATGGCGTCGTTAGCACAGCGTTGTTAACCTTCGCCAGGCTGGAAAGCATTAACCGTGTATTTACATGTCCACGGTTTAATAGTATTGTTGATTTTCTATCTATCCTTCCAGTCAGGGGTTTTTTGTTTTTGTTTCTATATGCAGTTAAAGCACGATGCTATCACGTTAGCTCGTAGCTAAAGCATTTCGCCGATGTATTGTCGTGGAGATAAAAGGCACTGAATGTCCATTTCGCGTTCTCGACTCTCATTTTCAAGAGGATATAGTATCCCAGGTGGTTTAAAATACAAATCCGTGATCCACAATAGAAAAAGGAGAGTGTGGAATCCAATGAGCCAGCTTGTACCTAAGTTACGGTCAGAGCGAAAAAAGATACGTCCTGCACGGCACTCTAGTCCTTCACTCTCACGTTCCTCATCCACGAATCTTTCATCCTGGCTCAAATTAATGGGGTAATCGTCGCTTTGTCGCTCCGAATCTCTCTCGCTCCATTGTAAACAACGGGGAATTGTGAGGAATACTAGCTCCTGTGACGTCACGCTACTTCCGCTACAGGCAAGGCTTTTTTTTATCAGCGAGCAAAAGTTGCGAACTTTATCGTCGATTTTCTCTACTAAATCCTTTCAGCAAAAATATGGCAATATCACGAAATGATCAAGTATGACACATAGAATGGATCTGCTATCCCCGTTTAAATAAAAAAAAATCATTTCAGTAGGCCTTTAAAGCTGTTGCCATGTTGTTTACTTAGAGCCAATACTTCCAAAGAACTGTACCACTCGCAGTTTATTGTCAGAAGTACTTTCTCTTGATAGAAGACAACAAAAGCACTTTTGTTGCACTGTACTGTACTTCTTGGTGGAAACATGGCTTCAGGTGATAATCCTAATCGTGTCGGGAACGTCTCTACCGGGAAACATTGTACATTGTTCATCGCCAGCCAAGGTTTATTTTTCCAACCTTGAGTGGCTATGATGGCGGTGCAGAGTAACGCAGATACTGGCTGTTGGCTCGCATTCTTTGGCCGGAGCGTCCCCTAAAATAACAAGAGGGATCGCTACCTAAAGTTTCCTACAGCTGAGGGGCCGATAGAGAACATACATTGTTGTTATTGGCTCCGTTGCCTTCCAAGTAGCAGCAGCAGCAGCAGCAGTTACTGGCCACCAGACAGTCAGGACTGGGGGTGGTGGGAGGATGTTTTCCCTGCACGAGTGTTTGTCTGCTGTGCTTTTTTTTTTTTGCATGATAGACACAAAGAACTGTGACCTGGCTGTGGTGTCGCAATAAGTGTTGAGTAACAACTTATACAAGCTGGTTATTATACGCTGCTGAATAGGAAGGCTTGCTGCAGCCCACCAGGCAACTGAATCTGGGTATTAAACTAGGCAATGACTCATGTCAACCTCTGATCACAATCCCAATGAAATCATTGTACCTTTTTTAAAGGTACTTTTACTCAGTAGTATTGACATTTTGACAACTTGAGTGGAAGCTTAGGTGGAAATTGTTGTTGGCTTTGGATATGGCACAAAGAGTTTTGTAATGAACTCTGTGGGGATATATGGGTCTAGATCAGGCTTGTCCAAACTTGGGTCTCTGGTCAGTTTTGATTGGGTCGTTGATTATTAAGCATGTTTCTTACAACTTTCTCGTCTGTTCTTTGTGATTTCTCCATCAATGCTATACACTACCATTCAAAAGTTTGGGGTCACATGTAAATGTCCTTATTTTTGAAGGAAAAGCACTGTACTTTTCAATGAAGATAACTTTAAACTAGTCTTAACTTTAAAGAAATACACTCTATACATTGCTAATAATGTATAGAGTGTCTGGTTTTTGGTGCAATATCTACATAGGTGTATAGAGGCCCATTTCCAGCAACTATCACTCCAGTGTTCTAATGGTACAATGTGTTTGCTCATTGGCTCAGAAGGCTAATTGATGATTAGAAAACCCTTGTGCAATCATGTTCACACATCTGAAAACACTTTAGCTCGTTACAGAAGCTACAAAACTGACCTTCCTTTGAGCAGATTGAGTTTCTGGAGCATCACATTTGTGGGGTCATCTAAACGCTCAAAATGGCCAGAAAAAGAGAACTTTCATCTGAAACTCGACAGTCTATTCTTGTTCTTAGAAATGAAGGCTATTCCACTAAATTGTTTGGCTGACCCCAAACTTTTGAACGGTAGTGTATATGCGATAGAGAATATTTTATGAGGTTTCTTGGGGTAGAACCAAATTTTGGAACGCAACCATTCGTCCATCTGTTTTCTATGTCACATATTTCAGGGTCCCAGTAGTCTGGTGGACTACACCCTGGACTCTGAACAGTTTGTGGTGATTGAGCCTCCACTGGCTATAGGAAAACCAGCTATGTGAGCCACTACACTGCAAGAAGTGGATTAGTGACTTTAGTGTTTTTCAACCTTTTTGGAGGCAAGGCACGTTTTTTTTCATTAAAAAAAACTCCCGAAGGAACACCACTAGCAGAAAACGTTAAAAAATGAAACTCCACCAGGTCGCCGTGCCTTATTTTGAGTTTGTTGGTGTTTTCCTGTGTAGTGCTTTAGTTGTTGTCTTGCGCTGTTATTTTGGTGGCCCTTCCTGTTTTGTTGGTGTCTTCCTGTAGCAGTTTCAAGTCTTCCTTTGAGCGCTATTCCCCGCACCTGCTTTGTGTTAGCAAGCAAGGCTATTTAAGTTGTTGCTGTCCTTCTTTGTGTGGACATTGTTGATGTTCATGTCATGTACGGATGTACCTTGTGGACGCCGTAAGTTTTTGCTGTCGTCCAGCATTCTGTTTCTGTTTACTTTGTAGCCAGTTCAGTTTAACTTTTGTTTTGCATAGCCATCCCTATGCTTCATTGCTTTTTCCTTTTCCTTTTGTTCATTTGTGGTTTAAGCATTACATACCTTTTTACCTGCACGCTGCCTCCCACTGTGGTCTGCATATTGGGATCACAACAAACCCGACACATTCCGACTTTTACAAAGCAATTAACTACCTGCTGCCACCTACTGATATGGAGTATTACTTGGTTACCCTGCCGAGCTCTACACAGCAATGACACTAAGTAACGGCACATTATTTGCAGAATATAATTATTGATTTGCAAAAAATATTTTTTGGACCAATTAAGTGAAGTTGCATAATTTCCCACGCCACACCAGACAATATCGCACAGTGGTTGAAAAACTCTGGTCTCGATTATATATTTTTAAAATCAGAAATCAACTCCTATATCTGACGGACAGATGTACAGTCATGACTCATGACTGTGAATGACATCTGTGACACTCTCCATGGCAGGAATATTCAGCTAAATTGTTTTGGGGGCCACATTTCCAGAAACCTAAGAACTGGGGGGGCCGCTGTACAACAGGAGCGCTCTGCTGTTTTTAAGGACGTACTACGAAAAAGCTAATCAAAGATCATCTCTTTGACAGCTCTCTTGTAATTTTAGTAATCAGCTACAAATATGTTAGTCTGTACCCAAATGTTTTAACTGAAGTCAAGAATTAAACTGAGTTGATTAACTTCGCCCTATGGGTTGTGGTCAAAATGTGTTATACAAGTAATGCAGATGTCCTCGAGTTTTATACTCATTCGATAAATGGTCAATGACTGATGGCCACATAGTTGCAAAGTTCTGCCAATATCCGCCATGTTTTTAACCAATCTTTCTAAAATTTTAAACATGTGCTTATCGGTCCCGTTGAGGTGTGGTCTGAATTCTACATTTCAAAGTACTTTGGCCGAAACACCCTTAGGCCATGTCTACACTAAGTCGTTTAACCCCTTAAACGAATAATTATTTAGCCTAAGCCCCGTTTCAGCCACACTAAACCAGCGTTTAAGGTCCCCCTCCAGGGGTAAGTGCATTGTGTATTTCTTGAATCTCCGGCACTTTGCCTTGTATGGACTCATTGATCGTTTACAAACTGAGTTCGGAGAGGAAGTGACGCCAGAAAGACCGCGCCCCACACAGGAAGTGACGTCAGAAAGAACACGCCACAGCCAGCTTCATAATAAAGCGGTTTTGTAACTCGGAGGTAAACACTGGAAATATGGAGGCGAGTCATCCAGACATGCCCGTGTTTCTCCTTCTTCTACATGTACAGACGCTTGTGGAAATAACTCATGAATACCTTAAGAGAAAACCATTGCAGCTATTTGGGATACAACACTTCTCAGATCGCAAGAGAACTTTCCAATGTCCAGGTCAGCTGTGATTCTACTTAGCGAAAACCTTTGTCCATTTGTCGAAGAACAGTCAACGAGAATGCGGGCTCCCGTGGATGTGATAAAAAAGGTAGCGCATGCTTTGTATTACCTGGCCGTCAAGGGAAGACTACGGAAAACATCGAATGCATTTGGACAGGCAAAGCAGACTGTATCAGTTATTGTCCGCCATGTATGTCGTGTACTCAACGTCTAGGTCCAGAGTATATAAAGTCACCAAAAAGGAATGGACAATGAAGGTGAAGGCAAAAGAGTGAGGAGTGTCCTGACCAGATATCTAGATCTCTAGTTTGATTGTTGTCAAATGTTCTTCGTCACATTGTTTACGTGTCTAATGTGATTAATGTATGATGTCTCAGGTGTGATTCACCACAATAGAGCCCCACAGCACAATAGATTCCAAGTCACCACTGGTTTGAACTCTTGCTCTCAGGGAGGTGCTATAAGACCATCAAAGCAAGGACAAATAGACTGAAAAACAGTTTATATTCTAGAACAGGGGTCACCAACGCGGTGCCCGCGGGCACCAGGTAGCCCGTAAGGACCAGATGAGTAGCCCGCTGGCCTGTTCTTAAAAATAGCTCAAATAGCAGCACTTACCAGTGAGCTGCATCTATTTTTTAAATTGTATTTATTTACTAGAAAGCTGGTCTCGCTTTGCTTGACATTTTTAATTTTAAGAGAGACAAAACTCAAATAGAATTTGAAAATCCAAGAAAATATTTTAAAGACTTGGTCTTCACTTGTTTAAATAAATTCATTCTTTTTTTTCCTTTTATACTTCTTATATCTTTCAGAAAGACAATTTTAGAGAAAAAATACAACCTTAAAAATTATTTTAGGATTTTTAAACACATATACCTTTTTACCTTTTAAATTCCTTCCTCTTCTTTCCTGACAATTTAAATCAATGTTCAAGTAAATTTGTTTTTTTTATTGTAAAGAATAATAAATGCATTTTAATTTAATTTTTCATTTTAGCTTCTGTCTTTTCGACGAAGAATATTTGTGAAATATTTCTTCAAACTTATTATGATTAAAATTCAAAAAAATTATTCTGGCAAATCTAGAAAATCTGTAGAATCAAATTTAAATCTTATTTCAAAGTCTTTTTGAATTTCTTTTAAAATTTTTGTTCTGGAAAATCTAGAAGAAATAATGATTTGTCTTTGTTAGAAATATAGCTTGGTCCAATTTGTTATATATTCTAACAAAGTGTAGATTGGATTTTAACCTATTTAAAACATGTCATCAAAATTCTAAAATTAATCAATCAGGAAAAATTACTAATGATGTTCCATAAATTCTTTTTTTAATTTTTTCAAAAAGATTCGAATTAGCTAGTTTTTCTCTCCTTTTTTTCGGTTGAATTTTGAATTTTAAAGAGTCGAAATTGAAGATAAACTATGTTTCAAAATTTAATTGTCATTTTTTTCGTGTTTTCTCCTCTTTTAAACCATTCAATTAAGTGTAAATATCATTAATTATTAATAATAACATAGAGTTAAAGGTGAATTGAGCAAATTGGCTATTTCTGGCAATTTATTGAAGTGTGTATCAAACTGGTAGCCCTTTGCATTAATCAGTAACCAAGAAGTAGCTCTTGCTTTCAAAAAGGTTGGTGTCCCCTGTTCTAGAGCTATTACTTGCTTACTTCTGATAAAGATCTACTGTGCAATATGTTTTTTTAACGTTTTATTATGTTTTTAAATTTTAAATAGTTTTATTATTGTTGTTGTCTTAAGACTATTTTATGTAGGTTTGTTTTTACAAGCACTGAGCTGGATTGCTGTCCAATTTCGTTGTTTCCATACAACGACAATAAAGGTATTCTGAATCTGATTCTGATTAGGCTACAGTGGGTGTTTTGTCAAGCATATTGAGCTGTGTGAGAAATTTCAAGTCAATGCGACTTATGTGGAGTAATACCAGTGTGTATTTGTCACCAAATAGTAGCACAGAAAACACAGTATTTATGCATGTTTTGACACATTTTCACCCTTTTGTGTGTAACGAGTCTGAAGAAGAATTGTGGGGGAAAAAAGTGTGTGTGGTTGAATGTTTAAAATGTAGTCCACTCCTTTTGCCGTCTCTTATGTCTGTCTTTTGTCGCTTCGCAGGCTGCTGAAGAGACAGGATGTTAATGCTCGACGGAATGCCTGCAGTACGAGTCAAGACCGAGCCCCTGGAATCGGAACAAGGGGTAAGAGAGCAGTTGTTTTCCAGACAATTCCCTATTTTTCCCCCCCCTTTGCTGCTTTCCCCCTCCCGGCAAAGGGCAGATAATCACTTCCAGGCCCGAGCGAGCGTGGGGGCTATGAGGAGTGGTCGGAGAGCATGGTAGCGAGGAGGAGGAGGAGGAGGAGGAGGAGGAGGAGAGCCACAGCTGGGACAGGAATGCACTAAGGAGGAGGAGGCGGGTGTTGTTAGAGTAGTTTGGGGGTAATTGTCAATGGAGGAGCTGATAATCTACTGTCTTTACGTTCCTCCACCTTCTCCATTGATCCTCCCTCGTCTGGCCGTCTGTCTTACAAACACATCGCACACGGACTCTTCATCGCTATCACAGCTCCATCTCTTCCCCAACTCCCTCCTCTCGCCTTTCTATCGCCAAGTATGAATCACAGACCAGAAGTTGAACGTTGCAATTTAATCCTTGGCTAAACTCCCCTCCCAAACCGGCGCTATTGTTTTGGTTTTTTCTTGCTTTTTTTCAAAAGTATTTCAGTCTTAGTTTTGTCCGGTGTAATGACGTTAGCTCACGCGAGGCCCCGTATCAGGACTCTCTCTCTGGTCCAGCATACCTATAAATAAAGTGGTCTTGTTATGGAGAAGCTGTTGCTAGGTTACAGGGGCTTTGTGTTGCTGCCACAGCTGTGTGTGTGTGTGTGTGCGTGTGTGTGTGTGTGTGTGTGTGTGTGTGTGTGTGTGTGTGTGTGTGTGTGTGCGTGCGTGCGTGTGTGTGTGTGTGTGTGTGTGTGTGTGTGTGTGTGTGCAGGCCACTCAATTTCTGTAATAATGACGCATTAGTGTTCAGTTCTATTGATTTGCATTCAGAACATGTCAGTCATTTAGTGCCCTTTTATGTGAGCCGGCAGTTATTAGAAACATGACCTAAAACGTGGGTCCCTTTTGAAAGTTGTCATTAACACGTTCCAATTGTAAGCAGTCTGCAAGTCCGCACATGTTAAACACTCCAACGCGGTCGCTTGATATCTTTGAAGTCATCAGCTAAAAACTTTCGTCCTCGATCAATCAATCAAAGTTTATTTATGTAGCACTAAATTGCGAGTGTCTCAAAGGGCTGCACAAGCCACAACGACATCCTGGGCGCAGATCCCACATCAGGGCAAGGAAAAACTCAACCCAATGGGCTACAATGAGAAACCTTGGAGGGGACCGCAGATGTGGGGATCCCCCTGCCCCTTGGGCAACTGGTGCAATGGATGTGGAGTGGATCTGGTTAATAGTGTGAGAGTCCAGTCCATAGTGGATCTAGTTAATAGTGTGAGAGTCCAGTCCATAGTGGATCTAACATAATAGTGAGAGTCCAGTCCATAATGGATCTAGTTAATAGTGTGAGAGTCCAGTCCATAGTGGATCTAACATAATAGTGAGAGTCCAGTCCATAGTGGATCTAACATAATAGTGAGAGTCCAGTCCATAGTGGATCTAACATAATAGTGAGAGTCCAGTCCATAGTGGATCTAACATAATAGTGAGAGTCCAGTCCATAGTGGGGCCAGCAGGGGATCATCTTGAGTGGAGACCAGTCAGCAGCGCAGAGACGTCCCCAACTGATGCAAAGACGAGTGGTCCACCTTGGGTCCCGATTTTTAACAGCTAACCAGCTTCCATGAAATGCACAGTCTGAAAAGAGACGGCAGATCAACTGGTCTAAAAGGGGGTCTCTTTAAAGGCTGGAGTATACAAATGAGTTTTAAGATGGGACTTAAATGCTTCTACTGAGGTAGCATCTCAGTAGAATATATATATATATATATATATATATATATATATATATATATATATATATATATATATATATATATATATATATATATATATATATAAATATAAATATATATATATATATATATATATATATATATATATATATATATATATATATATATATATATATATATATATATATATATATATATATATATATATATATATGGGACAAGCGGTATATATATATATATATATATATATATATATATATATATATATATATATATATATATATATATATATATATATATATATATATATATATATATATATATATATTTATATGTATATATATATATATATTTATATGTATATATATATATATTTATATGTATATATATATATATATATATATATATATATATATATATATATATATATATATATATATATATATATATATATATATATATATATGTATATATATATATATATGGGACAAGCGGTACAAAATGGATGGATATATATATATATATATATATATATATATATATATATATATATATATATATATATATATATATATATATATATATATATATATATATATATATATATATACATATATATATATATATATATTGAATGAGAAGGTGTGTCCAAACTTTTGTTAAAATGTATATATATATATATACATGTATGTATATATATATATATATATATATATATATATATATATATATATATATATATATATATATATATTCATATTCCGAGTGCGATGATGTCACGTTACTGATGGGAAAATGCATTTTTAGACAATATGATTTGCCTGAGCGGCTCGGAGACACCGAGAGTAACAAGCGGTAGAAAATGGATAAGAAAGGACAGATTTGAAAAAATAATAATAAAAATTAAAAGATGAATAAAAACAAATTTTTGTATTAACTTGGGACTTGCCGTGGGCCAGAGTTTGGTCGCTGGTGGTCTGGAACCAACCCGCGGGCCGTAGTTTGGAGACCACTGGTCTGTATCGTGCAACGCAAACGTACGCTAGAAATGACCTTATTTGCTGTTCTGTGCCACGTTCAATGATATCTTTTTGTCAGCAGCAGCAGCTATCCAGTATGCTGGAAACCAAGTTTGTCCTGTATCTTTAAAAGTCCATCTTTGGATGGATGGTAGGATCCTTGCAGTGCACCAACTGGACTTGTTGAGATGGACTAGAGGCCATTCATAAGAGCATGATGAATGGGAAGAACATCAAGTCCTCGTAGCACCGGGGTCATCTGGTAGAATGGTCCATCCATGCAGATAAGAAATCTCCACATCTGAGGACTTAAGTGGGGCAGCAGGTGGTTTCTCTCCGGCTCTTTTCTGGGAGTTCTGTTCTCCGTCAGGCCTGCGGGCTTTTGAATGGTCCCTGATTCCTCTTGAAGTCTGTCCCTATACGTGCGCCGATGTCAATCTTGATGCGACCTCAGACGGCTTTGAAGTGCGCCCAGATAGCCAATCTTGCCCCAAATGACTGCGCCTCCCTCCCTCCCTCCCTCCCTCCCCGCCCGTCGAGGGGCGAGACAGGCCGCGGCAAGCAAAGTGGTCTTTATTTAGATGGCAGGGAGCCAAGGTTCTGGCTCCAAATGGCCCGCCTTGATCCACCGAGGCTGGAAAAGGTGCCCCCGCTAGTAACAGTATCCCTGATAAAGACAACAGCGCGAGGATGGAGGCGGGCGGGCTGGCGGCTGGAGGACATCTTCACATGTGTGGGCTGGTGTCTGTCAAAATGAGAGTGGGGGTGGTTTCCTTCTTTCCACTTGTTGTTTCATTTGAAAGCCTTGAAAATGCTAACCAGTTTCTGTTTTTGTCTGACACAAAGTTAATTGCTCCCTCGACTTTCGACGTGTTCCAAAAGGTCACACAAAAAAACAAATCGTACTAAAATACATTTTCCCGATTAAAAAATAACGTGAATCCAGTCAATCCTTTTCAGACAAAATATGAAGAAAACACATTGAAAAGAGAATAATTATAGTTAACATGCAGGAAAATGTGTGTTATACATCTATGGGGATTATATTTCATTTTCATTTTCCTTTATTAAACCAGGTAAAAAAAAAATAAATAATTAAAATTAGAGATGTCCGATGATATCGGCTTCTCTGTGAGTGCTTTGAGTATCTAACAATAGAAAAAGCGCGATATAAATCTAATCCATTATTATTATTATTATTATTATTATTATATATGCGTTAAAATGTAATATCGGAAATTATCGGTATCGTTTTTTTTTATTATCGGTATCGTTTTTTTTTTTTTTTTAATTAAATCAACATAAAAAACACAAGATACACTTACAATTAGTGCACCAAGCCAAAAAACCTCCCTCCCCCATTTACACTCATTCACACAAAAGGGTTGTTTCTTTCTGTTATTAATATTCTGCTTCCTACATTATATATCAATATATATCAATACAGTCTGCAAGGGATACAGTCCGTAAGCACACATGATTGTGAGTGCTGCTGCTCCACTAATAGTACTAACCTTTAACACTTCATTTTACTAATTGTCATTAATTACTAGTTTCAATGTAACTGTTTTTATATTGTTGTACTTTCTTTTTTATTCAAGAAAATGTTTTTAATTTATTTATCTTATTTTACAAATTTTTTTAAAAAGTACCTTATGTTCACCATACATGGTCGTCCAAATTAGGCATAATAATGTGTTAATTCCACAACTGCATATATCGGTTGATATCGGTATCGGTAATTAAAGAGTTGGACAATATCGGAATATCGGATATCGGCAAAAAGCCATTATCGGACATCCCTAATTAAAATCTCTTTTGCAAGACTGATCTGGCCAAGACAGCAGCAAAAACAGGTTTCATAAATAAGTACAACAACAAAAAACCGGAGCAGGGGTCGGCAACCAAAAACGTTGAAAGAGCCATATTGGACCAAAAATACAAAAAACTAATCTGTCTGGAGCCTCAAAAAATTCAATCAGAATCAGAATCAGAATAGTTTTTATTGCCATTGTTTGAGAACAAGGTTCACCAACTAGGAATTTTTCTTGGTGCAATGGTGCAACATAAAACACATATAACACAGATTAGGTCATAAAAAGAGCTGTAACTGAGCTATAAGATCTTATATAAGTGTTATAATGAAGTCAACTCATGATATGAGTGGCTATATTAGCTATAATAGCCTACTATCAAAATGACTATGGCTGAAAAAGTCTTTGTTGACAAAAATGTTCAAATTGATTATTTATTCTCCACATTTTTACAACATTAGAAACCATTAGTAAATCAGAGGCTACTCAGAAGGTGAGATAACTCCTGGAAGTGACTGGCTTTTAATGACCAAAGGTATAGATGTGTGTGTCCAAGTTAAAGGAAACGGCAAGCTGTCTTCTTTAATAGATTTATTACAATCTTTGCAAGCTATGTAATGTTTGCTGTGGTCTGGAACAACATGGCACACAAACAACTATCAGACATGCAGCCAATATTACATATAGATAATGTGTCATGAGTAGAGATGTTCGATAATATCGGCCTGCTGATATTATCGGCCGATAAATGCTTTAAAATGTGATATCGGAAATTATCTGTTTTTTTATTATCGGTATCAGGGTTTTTTGGGGTTTTTTTGGTGTTTTTTTTATTAAATCAACATAAAAAACACAAGATACACTTACAATTAGTGCACCAACCCAAAAAACCTCCCTCCCCCATTTACACTCATTCACACAAAAGGGTTGTTTCTTTCTGTTATTAATATTCTGCTTCCTACATTATATATCAATATATATCAATACAGTCTGCAAGGGATACAGTCCGTAAGCACACATGATTGTGCGTGCTGCTGCTCCACTAATAGTACTAACCTTTAACGCTTCATTTTACTCATTTTCATTCATTACTAGTTTATATGCAACTGTTTTTATATTGTTTTACTTTCTTTTTTATTCAAGAAAATGTTTTTAATTTATTTATCTTATTTTATTTCATAATTTTAAAAAAAAGGACCTTATCTTCACCCTACCTGGTTGTCCAAATTAAGCATAATAAAGTGTTAATTCCACGACTGTATATATCGGTATCAGTTGATATCGGTATCGGTAATTAAGAGTTGGGCAATATCGGAATATAGGATATCGGCAAAAAGCCATTATCGGACATCCCTAGTCATGAGACATGCAAAAATAAATTATATACAAAAAGGATCAAATTAAAGGATATGAAATGAGCTCAAATATTCCTACAAATGAGGCATAATGATGCAATATGTACATACAGCATGTTAGCGTCGATTAGCTTGCAGTCATGCACTGGCCAAATATGCCTGATTAGCACTCCAACAAGTCAATAACATCAACAAAGTGCACCTTTGTGCATTCACGCACAGTATAAAACATTTGGCGGACAAAATGAGACAAAGAAGGAGTGGAAGATTTTACATGTTAACAAAAAAATGAGTAGGACAAAACGATGTTCATTACCACATACTGTCATCAGTGAAGATGAGAGTATTGATACAAACATATTAAACAGTGGAATTTCTAACAATTGGGAATGTTTGTGTCATGTTTGTCCTCAAACAGAAAAGATACTAAAACAAAAAATATATTTTTTCCCCCATTTTTTTCCATTTTCAATCCTTTTTTAAAAATGCTCCAGGGAAGCCGAGAGCCGCGGGTTGCTGACCCCGCACTAAGTTATAAAAGTACACATTACTTTCAACATAAACATAAAAAATACGCAATAGGTACAAACATAAAATGTTTAAATAAAAACTAGTACAGTGCCCAATAGAAACAGCTTCTCGATCCTTTAAAATGGCTTGAAATTCCCCCAAAGTGATGAGTTCAGGTGGCCTCAGATCCTTCCATCCATTTTCTACCGCTTGTCCCTTTGGAGCAGCAAATCTGAAGGCTTTTTTAACCGAGACTTGTGTTTGCTCAAGGAACCAACACGCAAAGGATGTCCTGTGACCTGAAACTGTAGCGACAAGATTCTATACACATAAATAAGGGGGAACCACACCAATATATATGGATTATATGGATATATAAACATTTAACATTTAATTTGACCTTTTCTGAAGACTCTTGTTTGTAAACACAGAGATGAGCAGGCAGGGAAGTGACCTACCAGACACCACCTTTGTACTTTGCTACAATTTATTTCTTGGAATTCAGTAGTTTTTGTCACCTTCTTAATTGAGGTTCTGTCATTTGCAATGTTTTTGGCCCCATGGAGGCTTTTTTTGTAACCATATTCTTATAAAAAGCACTACAGGGTCAACCAATGATGATGTCATAGTGGGGCAAGAGGGCTGGGGGATAATGACCATTTATAGAAGTAAATATGGAGTCGCCAATGTAAGTGAGGTGCTAATGCGGCGGCCATCTTTGAGGGGGCCACTTTCCCAGTCAAGGCGATGCAATAATAAAATAAAAACTAATCATACCTTGCTTATTTCACAATAGATTTTAATATGGTGTATTCTATTGACAACGTAAAGACTTGTGCCATTAATACACATTTTAATAGTGGTGTCTTCTCCTCCGTTATGATACCGATATTGGAGCCTTGAGTATTGGCCACTACCAATATTTATCCGATACGATATCATCACGAAACATACATACTAACAAAATAGGTTTACATCGGAATCACGTTTCATGTTCAACCCAATTCTTAATTGATTCATTGAAT
>NC_084740.1:78206092-78216092 GCF_033978785.1 Entelurus aequoreus
GAATCCTATTACTTTTGGATAGGCGGTTGAGTGGGGGTCAAAGGTCAAAGGTGCGTCAGTTCCTTGCACATTTCAACCCATCCTTCGTTCAGGGGCAGCTCAGGGAGAGGAGATGATGACCCCCACCCCCCTATTTGGCTTTTTCGTCAAGTTTTTCACAGCAAGAATCCTATTACTTTTGGATAGGCGTCCAAAGTGGCTGGGGTGGGGGTCAAAGGTCAAAGGTGCGTCAGTTCCTTGCACATTTCAACCCATCCTTCGTTCAGGGGCAGCTCAGGGCGAGGAGATGATGACCCCCCCTTCCCTCTTATTTGGCTTTTTCGTCACAGTTTTCACAGCAAGAATCCTATTACTTTTGGATAGGCGTCAAAGTGGCTGGGGTGGGGTCAAAGGTCAAAGGTGCGTCGGTTCCTTGCACATTTCAACCCATCCTTCGTTCAGGGGCAGCTCAGGGAGAGGAGATGATGACCCCCCCCCCCCAACCCCCTATTTGGCTTTTACTTCAAGGTTTTCACAGCAAGAATGCTATTACTTTTGGATAGGCGTCCAAAGTGGCTGGGGGGGGGGTCAAAGGTCAAATGCGTGTCAGTTCCTTGCACATTTCAACCCATCCTTCGTTCAGAGGCAGCTCAGGGAGAGGAGATGATGACCCCCTCCCCCCTTATTTGGCTTTTTTGTCAAGGTTTTCACAGCAAGAATCCTATTACTTTTGGATAGACGGTTGGGTGGGGGTCAAAGGTCAAAGGTGCATCAGTTCCTTGCACATTTCAACCCATCCTTCGTTCAGGGGCAGCTCAGGGAGAGGAGATGATGACCCCCCCACGCCCCCTTATTTGGCTTTTTCGTCAAAGTTTTCACAGCAAGAATCCTATTTGTTTTGGATAGGTGTCCAAAGTGGCTGGGAGGGGGGTCAAAGGTCAAAGGCGCGTCAGTTCCTTGCACATTTCAACCCATCCTTCGTTCAGGGGCAGCTCAGGGAGAGGAGATGATGACCCCCCCACGCCCCCTTATTTGGCTTTTTCGTCAAAGTTTTCACAGCAAGAATCCTATTTGTTTTGGATAGGCGTCCAAAGGGGCTGGGTGGGGGTCAAAGGTCAAAGGTGCGTCAGTTCCTTGCACATTTCAACCCATCCTTCGTTCAGGGGCTGCTCAGGGCGAGGAGATGATGACCCCCCTTCCCCCCTTATTTGGCTTTTTCGTCAAGTTTTTCATAGCAAGAATCCTATTACTTTTGGATAGGCGGTTGGGTGGGGGTCAAAGGTCAAAGGTGCGTCAGTTCCTTGCACATTTCAACCCATCCTTCGTTCAGGGGCAGCTCAGGGAGAGGAGATGATGACCCCCACCCCCCTATTTGGCTTTTTCGTCAAGTTTTTCACAGCAAGAATCCTATTACTTTTGGATAGGCGTCCAAAGTGGCTGGGGTGGGGGTCAAAGGTCAAAGGTGCGTCAGTTCCTTGCACATTTCAACCCATCCTTCGTTCAGGGGCAGCTCAGGGAGAGGAGATGATGACCCCCCCTCCCCCCTTATTTGGCTTTTTTGTCGAAGTTTTCACAGCAAGAATCCTATTACTTTTGGATAGGCGTCCAAAGTGGCTGGGTGGGTGTCAAAGGTCAAAATTGCGTCAGTTCCTCGCACATTTCAACCCATCCTTCGTTCAGGGGCAGCTCAGGGCGAGGAGATGATGACACCCCCCCTCCCCCATTTGGCTTTTATGTCAAGTTTTTCACAGCAAGAATCCTATTACTTTTGGATAGGCGTCCAAAGTGGCTGGGTGGGGGTCAAAGGTCAAAGGTGCGTCAGTTCCTTGCACATTTCAACCCATCCTTCGTTCAGGGGCAGCTCAGGGCGAGGTGAAAAAATGAAAAGATGAAAAAAGTGTTGGTTAGGGGTGCGGGTGGGGTTAGGTTTAGGATTAGGGTTAGGATTAGGTTTGGGTTAGGGTTAGGCATAAAGCAAAAGAGTTGGTTAGGGTTAGGGCTAGGGTTGGGGGTGGGGTTAGGGTTGGGGTTGGGGTTAGGGTTAGGATTAGAGTTAGGGTTGGGATTAGGATAAGGGTTAGGGTTAGGCATAAAGCAAAAAGTGTTGGTTAGGGTTAGGGGTGGGGGTGGGGTTAGGGTTAGGGTTAAATTTAGGGTTGGGGTTAGGATTAGAGTTAGGGTTGGGATTAGGATAAGGGTTAGGGTTAGGCATAAAGCAAAAAGTGTTGGTTAGGGTTAGGGGTGGGGGTGGGGTTAGGGTTAGGGTTAAATTTAGGGTTGGGGTTAGGATTAGGATTAAGGTTAGGATAAGGCATAAAGCAAAAGGGTTGGTTAGGGTTAGGGCTAGGGTTGGGGGTGGGGTTAGGGTTGGGGTTGGGGTTGGGGTTAGGGTTAGAGTTAGGGTTAGGGTTAGGGTTAGGATTAAGGTTAGGGTTAGGCATAAAGAAAGAGAGTTGGTTAGGGTTAGGGCTAGGGTTGGGGGTGGGGTTAGGGTTAGAATTAGGGCTAGGGCTAGGATTAGGATTAGGGTTAGGGTTAGGCATAAAGTAAAATACTTGGTTAGGGTTAGGGCTAGGGTTGGGGTGGGGTTAGGGTTAGGGTTAGAGTTAGGCATAAAGAGAGAGTTGGTTAGGGTTAGGGCTAGGGTTGGGGTTAGGATTAGAGTTAGGGTTAGGATTAGGATTAGGGTTAGGGTTAGGCATAAAGAAATAGAGTTGGTTAGGGTTAGGGCTAGGGTTGGGGATGGGGTTAGGGTTAGGGTTAGGGTTAGGGTTAGGGTTAGGTTTGAGGTTAGGATTAGGGTTAGGGTTAGGCATAAAGCAAAAGAGTTGGTTAGGGTTAGGGCTAAAGGTTGGGGGTGGGGTTAGGGTTGGGGTTGGGGTTAGGGTTAGGGTTAGGGTTAGAGTTAGGGTTAGGATTAGGATTAGGGTTAGGGTTAGGCATAACGAAAGAGAGTTGGTTAGGGTTAGGGCTAGGGTTGGGGTGGGGTTAGGGTTAGGGTTAGGGTTAGGCATAAAGAGAGAGTTGGTTAGGGTTAGGGCTAGGGTTGGGGTTGGGGTTAGGATTAGAGTTAGGGTTAGGATTAGGATTAGGGTTAGGGTTAGGCATAAAGAAAAAGAGTTGGTTAGGGTTAGGGCTAGGGTTGGGGGTGGGGTTAGGGTTAGAATTAGGGCTAGGGCTAGGATTAGGGTTAGGGTTAGGCATAAAGAAAAATACTTGGTTAGGGTTAGGGCTAGGGCTGGGGTGGGGTTAGGGTTAGGGTTAGGCATAAAGAGAGAGTTGGTTAGGGTTAGGGCTAGGGTTGGGGTTGGGGTTAGGATTAGAGTTAGGGTTAGGATTAGGATTAGGGTTAGGGTTAGGCATAAAGAAATAGAGTTGGTTAGGGTTAGGGCTAGGGTTGGGGATGGGGTTAGGGTTAGGGTTAGGGTTAGGTTTGAGGTTAGGATTAGGGTTAGGGTTAGGCATAAAGCAAAAGAGTTGGTTAGGGTTAGGGCTAAAGGTTGGGGGTGGGGTTAGGGTTGGGGTTCGGGTTAGGGTTAGGGTTAGGGTTAGGCATAAAGAAAAATAGTTGGTTAGGGTTAGGGCTAGGGTTGGGGATGGGGTTAGGGTTAGGGTTAGGGTTAGGTTTGAGGTTAGGATTAGGGTTAGGGTTAGGCATAAAGCAAAATAGTTGGTTAGGGTTAGGGCTAAAGGTTGGGGGTGGGGTTAGGGTTGGGGTTGGGGTTAGGGTTAGGGTTAGGGTTAGAGTTAGGGTTAGGATTAGGATTAGGGTTAGGGTTAGGCATAAAGAAAGAGAGTTGGTTAGGGTTAGGGCTAGGGTTGGGGGTGGGGTTAGGGTTAGAATTAGGGCTAGGGCTAGGATTAGGGTTAGGGTTAGGCATAAAGAAAAATACTTGGTTAGGGTTAGGGCTAGGGTTGGGGTGGGGTTAGGGTTAGGGTTAGGGTTAGGCATAAAGAGAGAGTTTGTTAGGGTTAGGGTTAGGGTTGGGGTTGGGGTTAGGATTAGAGTTAGGGTTAGGATTAGGATTAGGGTTAGGGTTAGGCATAAAGAAAAAGAGTTGGTTAGGGTTAGGGCTAGGGTTGGGGATGGGGTTAGGGTTAGGGTTAGGTTTGAGGTTAGGATTAGGGTTAGGGTTAGGCATAAAGCAAAAGAGTTGGTTAGGGTTAGGGTTGGGGTTGGGGTTAGGGTTAGGGTTAGGGTTAGGGTTAGGGTTAGGGTTAGGGTAAGGGTTAGGGTTAGGGTTAGGCATAAAGAAAAAGAGTTGGTTAGGGTTAGGGCTAGGGTTGGGGATGGGGTTAGGGTTAGGGTTAGGGTTAGGTATAAAGAAAAAGAGTTGGTTAGGGTTAGGGCTAGGGTTGGGGATGGGGTTAGGGTTAGGGTTAGTGTTAGGTTTGAGGTTAGGATTAGGGTTAGGGTTAGGCATAATGCAAAATAGTTGGTTAGGGTTAGGGCTAAAGGTTGGGGGTGGGGTTAGGGTTGGGGTTGGGGTTAGGGTTAGGGTTAGAGTTAGGGTTAGGATTAGGATTAGGGTTAGGGTTAGGCATAAAGAAAGAGAGTTGGTTAGGGTTAGGGCTAGGGTTGGGGGTGGGGTTAGGGTTAGAATTAGGGCTAGGGCTAGGATTAGGGTTAGGGTTAGGCATAAAGAAAAATACTTGGTTAGGGTTAGGGCTAGGGTTGGGGTGGGGTTAGGGTTAGGGTTAGGGTTAGGCATAAAGAGAGAGTTGGTTAGGGTTAGGGCTAGGGTTGGGGTTGTGGGTAGGATTAGAGTTAGGGTTAGGATTAGGATTAGGGTTAGGGTTAGGCATAAAGAAAAAGAGTTGGTTAGGGTTAGGGCTAGGTTTGGGGATGGGGTTAGGGTTAGGGTTAGGGTTAGGTTTGAGGTTAGGATTAGGGTTAGGGTTAGGCATAAAGCAAAATAGTTGGTTAGGGTTAGGGCTAAAGGTTGGGGTGGGGTTAGGGTTGGGGTTGGGGTTAGGGTTAGGGTTAGGGTTAGGGTTAGGGTTAGGGTTAGGGTTAGGCATAAAGAAAAAGAGTTGGTTAGGGTTAGGGCTAGGGTTGGGGATGGGGTTAGGGTTAGGGTTAGGGTTAGGTTTGAGGTTAGGATTAGGGTTAGGGTTAGGCATAAAGCAAAATAGTTGGTTAGGGTTAGGGCTAAAGGTTGGGGGTGGGGTTAGGGTTGGGGTTGGGGTTAGGGTTAGAGTTAGGGTTAGGATTAGGGTTAGGGTTAGGCATAAAGAAAGAGAGTTGGTTAGGGTTAGGGCTAAAGGTTGGGGGTGGGGTTAGGGTTGGGGTTGGGGTTAGGGTTAGAGTTAGGGTTAGGATTAGGGTTAGGGTTAGGCATAAAGAAAGAGAGTTGGTTAGGGTTAGGGCTAGGGTTGGGTTAGGGTTAGGGTTAGGGTTAGGGTTAGGGTTAGGGGTTAGGGTTAGGGTTAGGGTTAGGGTTAGGCATAAAGAAAAAGAGTTGGTTAGGGTTAGGGCTAGGGTTGGGGATGGGGTTAGGGTTAGGGTTAGGGTTAGGTTTGAGGTTAGGATTAGGGTTAGGGTTAGGCATAAAGCAAAATAGTTGGTTAGGGTTAGGGCTAAAGGTTGGGGGTGGGGTTAGGGTTGGGGTTGGGGTTAGGGTTAGAGTTAGGGTTAGGATTAGGGTTAGGGTTAGGCATAAAGAAAGAGAGTTGGTTAGGGTTAGGGCTAGGGTTGGGGTGGGGTTAGGGTTAGGGTTAGAGTTAGGCATAAAGAGAGAGTTGGTTAGGGTTAGGGCTAGGGTTGGGGTTGGGGTTAGGATTAGAGTTAGGGTTAGGATTAGGATTAGGGTTAGGGTTAGGCATAAAGAAAAAGAGTTGGTTAGGGTTAGGGCTAGGGTTGGGGGTGGGGTTAGGGTTAGAATTAGGGCTAGGGCTAGGATTAGGATTAGGGTTAGGGTTAGGCATAAAGAAAAATACTTGGTTAGGGTTAGGGCTAGGGTTGGGGTGGGGTTAGGGTTAGGGTTAGGGTTAGGCATAAAGAGAGAGTTGGTTAGGGTTAGGGCTAGGGTTGGGGTTGGGGTTGGGGTTAGGATTAGAGTTAGGGTTAGGATTAGGATTAGGGTTAGGGTTAGGCATAAAGAAAAAGAGTTGGTTAGGGT
This sequence comes from Entelurus aequoreus, assembly GCF_033978785.1. NCBI lineage: Eukaryota > Metazoa > Chordata > Actinopteri > Syngnathiformes > Syngnathidae > Entelurus > Entelurus aequoreus. The sequence goes on from NC_084740.1 coordinate 78,212,194, forward strand.
TAGGGCTAGGGTTGGGGATGGGGTTAGGGTTAGGGTTAGGGTTAGGTTTGAGGTTAGGATTAGGGTTAGGGTTAGGCATAAAGCAAAATAGTTGGTTAGGGTTAGGGCTAAAGTTTGGGGGTGGGGTTAGGGTTGGGGTTGGGGTTAGGGTTAGGGTTAGAGTTAGGGTTAGGATTAGGATTAGGATTAGGGTTAGGCATAAAGAAAGAGAGTTGGTCAGGGTTAGGGCTATGGTTGGGGTTAGGGTTATACTTAACTTGTGAAATTATTTTATTACAAACCCTAACCCTAACCCTATCCCTTAATAATTGACATACAGTCACAGCAAGAATCCTATTTGTTTTGAGATGAACGAAGTTTAGAACAGCACAGTTTGCTTCCAAACCTTTTTATTTCAAAGTGAACCACAAAAACATACCAGGATTTCAGCTCTACGTTCCTAAAATGTTGTGTTTATTTTTGAAAAGAAGATGTGGAGAAACTACCGAATGCGACAGAAGTTTTAAAGCAGTGAACCCAAACATTTCAACTAATCCTCAACTTCTATTTATTATGTCTGGCCCGCTAATTAGTAAACAAATTAATCCGACAATAAATGAAAAATTGATAAATTGCAACGTCTGTTAGTTTGTCCCCCCCCCCCCCCGTCTTTTGCTTCCAATCGGTGCAAGAGGGTTCACTCCGCTCTCAGCTTCTGAGTATGTTTTATCAGTAGCAGAATGTAAATGAAAGAAGTGAACCCTCTTGCCAGTCATCTGTAACTTGTGTCTCCGTGAGCTCAGCACACACACTCACTTGTCACTAGTAAGAAGCACCGCAAGGCAAAGGAAATTAGGAGGGAAAAAAATAATGGCAAAGCAAAAAAAAGTGGGCACATTTCGGCTTCAAGCCGAATGAGCAAAAGATGAGATGTTGGAAAATGATGGCAGGAAAAAGACAACAAAACAAAACGTCAGATGTATTTTTCCCAGCTGGTGAAATGAACTGATCTTCAATATTTATTAAAGGCCTACTGAAATGATTTTTTTTTTATTTAAACGGGAATAGCAGATCCATTCAATGTGTCATACTTGATCATTTCGCGATATTGCCATATTTTTGCTGAAAGGATTTAGTAGAGAAAATTGACGATAAAGTTCGCAACTTTTGCTCGCTGATAAAAAAAAGCCTTGCCTGTAGCGGAAGTAGCGTGACGTCACAGGAGCTAGTATTCCTCACAACTCCCCGTTGTTTACCATGGAGCGAGAGAGATTCAGACCGAGAAAGTGACGATTACCCCATTAATTTGAGCGAGGATGAAAGATTCGTGGATGAGGAACGTTACAGTGAAGGACTTGAGAGGCAGTGCAGGACGTATCTTTTTTCGCTCTGACCGTAACTTAGGTACAAGCTGGCTCATTGGATTCCACACTCTCTCCTTTTTCTATTGTGGATCACGGATTTGTATTTTAAACCACCTGGGATACTATATCCTCTTGAAAATGAGAGTCGAGAACGCGAAATGGACATTCAGTGCTTTTTATCTCAATACATCGGCGAAATGCTTTAGCTACGAGCTAACGTGATAGCATCGTGCTTTAACTGCATATAGAAACAAAAGAAATAAACCCCTGACTGGAAGGATAGATAGAAAATCAACAATACTATTAAACCGTGGACATGTAAATACACGGTTAATGCTTTCCAGGCTGGCGAAGGTTAACAATGCTGTGCTAACGACGCCATTGAAGCTAACTTAGCAACCGGACCGCACAGAGCTATGCTAAAAACATTAGCTCTCCACCTACGCCAGCCAGCCCTCATCTGCTCATCAACACCCGTGCTCACCTGCGTTCCAGCGATCGGCAGAAGGACGAAGGACTTCACCCGATGCGTTTGGCGGCCCGGAGACGTAGGAAGTCAAGGTGAGGTCGGCGGCTAGCGCGGCTAGCGCGGCTAGCGCGGCTAGCGCGGCTAGTGCTCCAACAAAGTCCTCCTGGTTGTGTTGCTGTAGTCCGCTGCTAATACACCGATCCCACCTACAACTGTCTTCTTTGCAGCCTTCATTGTTCATTAAAAAAATTGCAAAAGATGTCCAGAATACTGTGGAATTATGAAATGAAAACAGAGCTTTTTGTATAGGATTCTACGGGCTACCATAACTTCCGTTACTCGGACTTCGTCACACGCATACGTCATCATACCGCGACGTTTCAGCTGGATATTTCCCGGGAAGTTTAAAATGTCACTTTATAAGTTAACCCGGCCGTATTGGCATGTGTTGCAATGTTAAGATTTCATCATTGATATATAAACTATCAGACTGCGTGGTCGCTAGTAGTGGCTTTCAGTAGGCCTTTAAGGAAAGTTTTTGCTCACATCGACTCAGAGTCCATTTTAATTTTGATTTGTTTAGCTATTTAGGATAACTAAAATGTATTGAGCTTCCCATTGCAATGGTGATAAATACTAATTAGAAATACAAGTCTAAAAAAGGTTACTTGCATAATTGTTATTATGATTTATGTTAGGGATTAAAATGGTCTCAAAATAATGCTGACAATAATGGGCCATCATTTGTTGGACAATATATTGTCCAACAAAATGTGTTATTGGTCCGCTATTTATTAAAAAAATAAAAAATAAAAATAAAAAAAGAGAGAGAGAGACCATAGGGGGGCAATTAATAATTGCTTAATTTGATTAGAAAAAAATATATAGAATTTATACAAAGTTTCTTTGATTAATTGATTAAGTTCTGCACAGCCCCTTCAATAGAGCGCACATGAGAGCTGTGTGTGTGTGTGTGTGTGTGTGTGTGTGTGTGTGTGTGTCTGTGTGTGTGTGTGTGTGTGTGTGCGTGTGTGTGTGTGTGTGCGTGTGTGTGTGTGTGTGTGTGTGTGTGTGTGTGTGTCTGTGTGTGTGTGTGTGTGTCTGTGTGTGTGTGTGTGTGTGTGTGTGTGTGTCTGTGTGTGTGTGTGTGTGTGTGTGTGTGTCTGTGTGTGTGTGTGTGTGTGTGTGTGTGAGTGTGTGTGTGTGTGTGTGTGCTTGTATTTCTACCCTTCTTGAGACATCAACAAGGAAAAGTACCTTCCATATGAGGACTGGTGAACAAGTTAGGTGGCGGGTGCTGGAGCCTATCTCAGTTGCAATCGGGCGGAAGGCGGGGTACACCCTGGACAAGTCGCCACCTCATCACAGGGCCAACACAGATAGACAGACAACATTCACACACTAGGGACCATTTAGTGTTGCCAATCAACCTATCCCCAGGTGCATGTTTTTGGAGGTGGGAGGGGCCTATCCCCAGGTGCATGTCTTTGGAGGTGGGAGGGGCCTATCCCCAGGTGCATGTCTTTGGAGGTGGGAGGGGCCTATCCCCAGGTGCATGTCTTTGGAGGTGGGAGGAAGCCGGAGTAGAACCCACACAGTCACGGGGAGAACATGCAAACTCCACACAGAAAGATCCCGAGCGCAGGATCAAACCCAGGACCTTCGTATTGTGAGGTAGACACACTAACCCCTCTTCCACCGTGCTGCCCAATACGGAAAACCATTGCATCTAATAGAGAATGTCTCATTAGCACCCCTGCTGGTGACATCTATCAAAATGACGGTGGTCCCAAAAAGGAGGAATTTTTCAAATTGACTGTGTGTCGCTTTTAAAAGTGCTCCCCCTCTGGTCAACATATGAAATAACAAGTTTGATTGATTGATTGAAACTTTTTTTAGTAGATTGCACAGTACAGTACATATTCCGTACAATTGACCACTAAATGGTAACACCTGAATAAGTTTTTCAACTTGTTTAAGTCGGGGGCCACTTAAATCAATGTGTGTGTAAACATTTGAAGTGCTCCCCCTCTGGCCAACATATGTAATAACAAGTGTGTGTAAGAAATTGAAATGTGCCCCCTTTG
>NC_084740.1:78218592-78241092 GCF_033978785.1 Entelurus aequoreus
TCAGCAGCTCACGTGTCACTCAACTAAATCCAAACTTTCATTAAGAATGCTTTTATTTTGAAAATCCTGATGTGTCTGATTGCCGTCTCCGTCTGTCCTCTCTCAGTCTCCCAAAGTGCGTCCTTACTCGGCGATGGACGGCGTGCCCTTCTTCCTCAGCCGAGTGAAGGCGGAGCCTCCAGAAGACCTTCTGGCTCACGACCTGCACTTCCACACGCAGACCGAGCCGGTGGACCTGTCCATCAACAAGCCCCGCCCCTCCTCATCCTCCCACATCATGTCGTCCTCGCCGCGGAGATCCGCCTTCTCGCCGTCGTCTCTGTCGTCGTCCTCTTCTTCTTCGTCGCCGTCCGTCATCACCTCCGCCTCCTCGTTGCTGTCGCCGGGCCCTCTGGTGGCGCCCGGCGGCGGGATGAGAGGTCAGCCATATTTGCACATCCTGCACTCTGTGCCGCCGCCGCCGTCCAGCCCGCTGGGCCTGCAGGCTCTGGGCAAGCTGGGCAGTCACGTGCACCGCATCCCCGTGGTGGTGCAGTCGCTGCCCCTCATGTACACCACCGCCGTGCGCTCGCCCTCCAGCCTCAACAACGCCATCATGCTACCTCTGCTGGACGACGCCAAGAGCCAGGGCAAAGGTATGTTCCATTTCCTGTTCTACGGTTATCATCACATGTCATGATTAGTTCCATTTCCTGTTCTACGGTTATCATCACACATCATGATTAGTTCCATTTCCTGTTCTATGGTTATCATCACATGTCATGATTAGTTCCATTTCCTGTTCTATGGTTATCATCACATGTCATGATTAGTTCCATTTCCTGTTCTACGGTTATCATCACATGTCATGATTAGTTCCATTTCCTGTTCTACGGTTATCATCACATGTCATGATTAGTTCCATTTCCTGTTCTATGGTTATCATCACATGTCATGATTAGTTCCATTTCCTGTTCTACGGTTATCACGTCCCGATTAGTTCCATTTCCTGTTCTACGGTTATCATCACATGTCATGATGAGTTCCATTTCCTGTTCTATGGTTATCATCACATGTCATGATTAGTTCCATTTCCTGTTCTATGGTTATCATCACATGTCATGATGAGTTCCATTTCCTGTTCTATGGTTATCATCACATGTCATGATTAGTTCCAGTTCATGTTCTACGGTTATCATCACACGTCATGATTAGTTCCATTTCCTGTTCTATGGTTATCATCACATGTCGTGATTAGTTCCATTTGCTGTTCTATGGTTATCATCACATGTCATGATTAGTTCCATTTCCTGTTCTATGGTTATCATCACATGTCATGATTAGTTCCATTTCCTGTTCTATGGTTATCATCAAATGTCGTGATTAGTTCCATTTCCTGTTCTATGGTTATCATCACATGTCATGATGAGTTCCATTTCCTGTTCTATGGTTATCATCACATGCCATGATTAGTTCCATTTCCTGTTTTATGGTTATCATCACATGTCCTGATTAGTTCCATTTCCTGTTCTATGTTTATCATCACATGTCATGATTAGTTCCATTTGCTGTTCTATGGTTATCATCACATGTCATGATTAGTTCAATTTCCTGTTCTATGGTTATCATCACATGTCATGATTAGTTCCATTTCCTGTTCTACGGTTATCACGTCCCGATTAGTTCCATTTCCTGTTCTATGGTTATCATCACATGTCATGATTAGTTCCATTTCCTGTTCTATGGTTATCATCACATGTCATGATTGGTTCCATTTCCTGTTCTATGGTTATCATCACATGTCATGACAAGTTTCATTTCCAGTTCGATCGTCACATCGTGCATTTCGATGCCTTCCATGTTCTGCTCTATTGTTATTCTCACTTGTTGCGATGAGTTCAGCTGCAAGTAACATTTCCTGTTCTATGGTTATCATCACATGTTATGATTAGTTCCATTTCCTGTTCTATGGTTATCATCGTGTGTCACGACAGCTTTCATTTATTTCCTATGTGGCCATGACTTCTATTTCCATTTTATTTTATTGATTGTTTCCCCCAATTTTTGTTTGTAATTTTCTAGGCAGCAGTTTTTTACCATCTCTAGACTTTTTCCTCACATTCAGTATTTTTTACCTGATAAATATGTATGTGCGATACAGATGATATACGATATTAATGATATACATTTTGACTGTTAATACTATTGTTATAACGTGATAATGTATGCTGATGACACATTCTAGCTGTGTCCTGCAAATTTGAAAGCGACCAGCTAACGAACGCCTCCTCAACGCAATTTAGCATCCTCTCTAACGGCTAATGTCCCTCCGCAGTGCAAAGCCACTTTTAAGTCAGCAATCCTCGCCTCCATGGTCAACAAACTATGTTTCTTATAAATATCATCCCAAGAGGACGAGGAATAGCTACGTAGGACAGAATGCTAGCTGCAAGCTCGAGCTCTTGAACGGATCAATACAAATATCGACAGTAACGATACCAAGTATAATATCATTACATGGTCGCTACTGCAGTGGTTGGATCGATATTTTTTATTATTGTTTTTGTTATTGTTTACAAACCCAGCAAGTAAGTCCCTGGACAAAGCAGAACTTAAAGGGCAAAAAAACAAAGGATTGAAATCCAGAGCAAATAGTAGGAAATAATTGAAATATCAAATTGATACTGCTACACCGCCATCTTGTTTTTGTCTGATTTTTGATCAAAAATGGAATCATTCAATGATCTTGAAAAAAATGTAAATATCTGTATGACACTGTAACCACAATGTGTGGTATCACCCAAAACTAGAGATGCCAATATATGCGTTAAAATGTAACATCGGAAATTATCGGTATCAGTTTTTTTTATTAACGGTATCGGTTTGTTTTTTTTGGTTTTTATTTTTATTTTTTTATTTTTTATTAAATCCACATAAAAAACACAAGATAGACTTACAATTAGTGCACCAACCCCAAAAAACCTCCCTCCCCCATTTCTTTCTGTTATCAATATTCTGCTTCCTACATTATATATCAATATATATCAATACAGTCTGCAAGGGATACAGTCCGTAAGCACACATGATTGTGCGTGCTGCTGCTCCACTAATAGTACTAACCTTTAACACTTCATTTTACTCATTTTCATTCATTACTAGTTTCTATGTAACTGTTTTTATATTGTTTTACTTTCTTTTTTATTCAAGAAAATGTTTTTAATTTATTTATCTTATTTTACAAATTTTTTAAAAAAGTACCTTATCTTCACCATACCTGGTTGTCCAAATTAGGCATAATAATGTGTTAATTCCACGACTGTATATATATCGGTTGATATCGGTATCGGTTGATATCGGTATCGGTAATTAAAGAGTTGGACAATATCGGAATATCGGATATCGGCAAAAAGCCATTATCGGACATCCCTACCCAAAACTAATGTAAAGTATCAAAGAAGAGAAGAATAAGTGATTATTACATTTGAACAGAAGTGTACATAGAACATAAATATTATAAATGAACAAGTAGATAATAGTGTTGTTACTTCTTGTGTCAGCAGCCAAGTTAGGAGCATTTGTAAACCATTTGGAAAGGGTTTTATTATCATTTTTACACCAAATAATATATCGTGACATACACTATATTGCCAAAAGTATTTGGCCAGCCATCCAAATGATGACAATCAGGTGTCCTAATCACTTGGCCCGGTGTATCAAATCAAGCACTTAGGCATGGAGACTGTTTCTACTAACATTTGTGAAAGAATGGGCCGCTCTCAGTGATTTCCAGCGTGGAACTGTCACAGGATGCCACCTGTGCTGAAATTTCCTCCCTCCTAAATATTCCAAAGTCGGCTTCATTATAATAAAAGTGAAGAGTTTGGGAACAACAGCAACTCAGCCACCAAGTGGTAGGCCAGGTGAACTGCCAGAGAGGTCAGCATAGTGCAAAGACTTTCTGCACAGTCACTTGCTACACAGCTCCAAACTTCATGTCACCTTCCAATTAGCCCACGTACAGTACGCAGAGAGCTTCATAAAACGGGTTTCCATGGCCGGGCAGCTGCATCTAAGCCCTACATCATCAAGTCCAATGCAAAGCGTGGGATGCAGTGGTGTAAAGGACATCACCACTGGACTCTAGAGCAGTGGAGACGCCTTCTCTGGACTGATGAGTCACACTTTTACATCTGATGGAGCAGTCTGGCTTTGGAGGTTGCCAGGAGAACACTACATTTCGGACCGCATTGTGCCCAGTGTGAAATTTGGTGGAGGAGGAATTATGGTGTGGGGTTGTTTTTCAGGAGTTTGTGTTGGCCCCTTAGTTCCAGTGAAAGGAACTTTGAACGCTCCAGGATGCCAAAACATTTTGGACAATTCCATGCTCTCAACCTTGTGGGAACAGTTTGGAGCGAGCCCCTTCCTCTTCCAACATGACTGTGCACCAGTGCACAAAGCAAGGTCCATGGATGAACTGGTCTGGTGTGGATGAACTTGACTGGCCCGCACAGAGTCCTGACCTGAACCCGATAGAACACCTTTTGGGATGACTTAGAAGGGAGACTGAGAGCCAGGCCTTCTCCACCAACATCAGTGTGTGACCTCACCAAAGCGCTTTTGGAAGAATGGTGGAAAATTCCTATAAACACACATTCTGCAACCTTGTGGACAGCCTTCCCAGAAGAGTCGAAGCTGTAATAGCTGCAAAAGGTCATATTGAACCCTATGGGTTAGGAATGGGATGACACTTCAAGTGAGTCAAGGCAGGTGGCCAAATACTTTTGTCAATATAGTGTACATATCGCGACATATAGTTTAGGCCGTATCGGCCATCTCGACTTGTAAACGCATAAAAAAACTCTGAAAAGCTTTTAGATGCTCAAAAAACTTGAGTGTCACAAGATTTGCTTTTGTTTGACTTCTTCTGTCCAGGAAATGAAGGTTTCAAATTGTACAATGTCAAACATTTTCTACTGCCAGGGTGTAAGCGCTCCCCTCTCGCTGGGTGGAGTTTTACTAGCAACCGACAGGGAGGGAACCTACACAGGCTGCTCTTGTCCACCTCCCGCACCGCACACACACACACACACACACACACACACACACACACACACACACACACACACACACACACACACACACACACACACACACACACACACACACACACACACACACACACACACACACACACACCACACACACTTATTAAGTATCCGTTTGGTTGCTTGTTGACGGACGGCGGGGCGTCATGTCCGTGCACGTAGCACACGCAGCGTGCCACATGCCGTACACGCCAGTGTGTGTAATTAGTGGAAGGCGGGGTCGTCCTCAGAGATACTTGTTTCCTCATTTCTTCAGGGCGTGAAAGAAAATAGGACGGGGGAAAAAAGAGGACTTGCATAAGAGGGTGTGGTCATGACGATGGGAGGCACCTAAACAAACACATGCGGTATGTCCGACTGTCATGCATTCTAACATAATCCAATAATATAATAGACAGATGTATCAAAATTATACAATGTCTTTTTTTTTCTTTTTTTTTTTAGGAAAAACAAAAACAAAATTATACAATGTCAACTGTCTTATTGTGGTTGTACTACAGCAGTGGTCCCCAACCTTTTTGTAGCTGCGGACCGGTCAACTCTTGAAAATTTGTCCCATGGACCGGTGGGGGGGAGGGGGGGGGGAGTATTTAATTTTTTTTAATTTTTAATTATTTTATTTTTTTTTCCCCATAAAGAAATACAATCATGTGTGCTTACAGACTGTATCCCTGCAGACTGTATTGATCTATGTTGATATATAATGTATATATTGTGTTTTTTATGTTGATTTAATAAAAAAATAAAATAAAAAAAAAGGTTGTTTTTTTTTTGTTTTTTTTTTAAATTTCTTGTAATACCGGTACCGGTCCGCGGACCGATTGGTACCGGGCCACTGTACTACAATATACCAACAAATATTATGAGTATTTTCACACACATATGAATGCAGCTGCTAGTACACTGCAAACCACATGCACCGTGTTACAATATCATAGTAGGCATCATCATCATAATAATAATAATAATAATAATAATAATAATAATAATACTGAAAGGTGAAACAAAATCTGTTATTCAAAAATCCAATTCAGCTGCTACAGGGCCAAGCTGTGCATCTTGTAAAACTTAGAATAGCTAAAAAAAAAAAAAGCCATTCTTGAAGTCACATTTTTACAGGAGTCATGACTCAATATTCATAATTGTCATACAAGCGCAAAAAGAAGTTAACCACTGTTAGTAGTAATAGTAGTAAAGGCCCTTCTCCTCATTCAATGCGTTTTCTTTATTTTCATGACTATTTACATTGTAGATTGTCACATCAAAACTATGAATGAACACATGTGAAATAACTGAAAACATGTTTTATATTCGAGTTTCTTCAAAATAGCCACCCTTTGATCTGATTACTGCTTTGCACACTCTTGGCATTCTCTCCACGAGCTTCAATAGGTAGTCACCTGAGAGGGTTTTCACTTCACAGGTGTCATAGTTTTATTTATATACACTACCGTTCAAAAGTTTGGGGTCACCCAAACAATTTAGTGGAATAGCCTTCATTTCTAAGAACAAGAATAGACTGTGGAGTTTCAGATGAAAGTTCTCTTTTTCTGGCCATTTTGAGCGTTTAATTGACCCCACAAATGTGATGCTCCAGAAACTCAATATGCTCCAAGGAAGGTCAGTTTTGTAGCTTCTGTAACGAGCTAAAGTGTTTTCAGATGTGTGAACATGATTGCACAAGGGTTTTCTAATCATCAATTAGCCTTCTGAGCCAATGAGCAAACACATTGTACCATTAGAACACTGGAGTGATAGTTGCTGGAAAGGGGCCTCTATACACCTATGTAGATATTGCACCAAAAAGCAGACATTTGCAGCTAGAATAGTCATTTACCACATTAGCAATGTATAGAGTGTATTTCTTTAAAGTTAAGACAAGTTTAAAGTTATCTTCATTGAAAAGTGACCCCAAACTTTTGAACGGTAGTGTATATATATATATACATACATTGTGTATGTACTGAAAGATTCATTTATGATTGTTTATCAAAATATAACTATAGATGTCAACATTGTGTATGTGCTGAAAGATTAATGTATGATTGCTGTCTTTGGTAAAAACTTAACTCTTTTAGATTTTGCTCACATTTGATTTATTTGATTTAGACTCACCAAGTTGGTGTTTTACAAAACACTGGCAGCAAAAATGTGTTTGAAAACATAAAAACAACACTTAATTGGGAAATAATGAACGTTAAAAGTACATCAAACAAACCTTTGACGAAGTCATTGATTGGTAGAGCGGCCGTGCCAGCAACCTGAGGGTTCTAGGTTCGATCCCTGCTTCTGCCATCCTAGTCACAGCTGTTGGCCTAAATGGCGCCTCGTAGCCATTGACCACCAGGCATATTTCGTGATGTCATGTAAATCCAAGCAATACTTTGTTGATGCATCTTTGGTTTCAAGTCTTTTTCAATACCATGCCACACGCTTGGCACACCTATCTTTGGACAGGTTCCTCTTTACCCCCCCATTTCAAGCTCCATCAGGTTGGATGGGAAGTGTTGGTTTTCATCCAGGATGTCTCTGTACATTGCTGCATTCATCTTTCCCTCTATCTGTCATGATCCGTGGTCCGGATCATGTTTTGTTTAGTCATGTTCTGTTAATTTTGGACTCCCTGAGTTCCTCTTTTGTGCACCTCTGGGTTTGTTTTGGTTACCATGGGTACTGATTGGGTTCACCTGCCTCTGGTTAGTGGTCGGCACGCTCAACTGCTGTCGAGCACTAATCAGAGAGCTGTTTATTCACCTTTCTCGCCACGCTCAGTATGGCTTCATTGTTTGCTATATGCAACATTTACCAAATACATTGATATTCTTGTTTTCTAGCTCATGATTCCTGTTCTAAGTTTTTGGCCTTAGATTCCCGTGCGATCGGCACGCATCCCTTTTGTTTTGTTTTTGTCTGTTTGTATCTACGGTGTATGATTTATGAGCAATAAATCATATCCTACCTGCACGCATCGTCCGGAGTTGCCCGTCTGCATCCCGGGAGAACTACCCCGCATAAAGATGCAACCCCTAATTGACACTATCCTGACTAGTCTACCAGTTCCGCGGAAAAACACCCACACAGCATGATGCAGCATCAACAAAGTACTGAGCAAAGGGTCTGAGTATTTATGTACACGTGATTTTAAAAAAAATATATATATATTTAAATATAAATAAATATATTTAAATGTATATATTTTTAATGAATTTGCAAATTTTTAAAAAAGTTTTCACCTAACAAGAATGTAATACATCAAACTAATATAATTGATCAAATAATGTAATAGAAACTACTATCTTGCTCCTCAAAAATAATGATTTTGGATAGAGATGTCCGATAATGGCTTTTTTGCCGATATTCCGATATTGTCCAACTCCTAATTATCGATTACGATATCAAGCGATACGGATATATACAGTGGTGTAATGAACACATTATTATGCCTAATTTTGTTGTGATGCCCCGCTGGATGCATTAAACAATGTAACAAGGTTTTCCAAAATAAAAAAACTCAAGTTATGTAAAAAAAAAATGCCAACATGGCACTGCCATATTTATTATTGAAGTCACAAAGTGTATTATTTTTTTTAACATGCCTCAAAACAGCAGCTTGGAATTTGGGACATGCTCTCCCTGAGAGAGCATGAGGAGGTTGAGGTGGGCGGGATTGAGTTGTAGGGGGGTGTATATTGTAGCGTCCCAGAAGAGTTAGTGCTGCAAGGGGTTCTGGGTATTTGACCTGTTGTGTTTATGTTGTGTTACGGTGCGGATGTTCTCCCGAAATGTGTTTGTCATTCTTGTTTGGTGTGGGTTCACAGTGTGGTGCATATTTGTAACAGTGTTCAAGTTGTTTATACGTGCACCCTCAGTGTGACCTGTATGGCTGTTGACCAAGAATGGCTTGCATTCACTTGTGTGTGTGAAAAGTTGTAGATATTATGTGCATGCAAAGGCAGTGCCTTTAAGGTTTATTGGCGCTCTGTACTTCTCCCTACGGCCGTGTACACAGCGGCCTTTTAATAAGTCATACATTTAATTTTTTGAAACAGATACCGATCATTTCCGATATCACATTTTAAAGCATTTATCGGCCGTCCGATATTATCGGACATCTCTAATTTTGGATATGAAAAAAAAAAAAGCACAACCTACGATAAACTAAGCTCTTGTGCAACTTTACAAACATATTTTTCCCTAAAACGTGATTTTTAACTAGCAAGCTTTAGAAACATTCCATCTAGAGATGTCCGATAATATCGGCCTGCCGATATTAGCGGCCGATAAATGCTTTAAAATGTAATAACGGAAATTATCGGTATTGTTTTTTTTATTATCGGTATCGCTTTTTTTTAAAAGTTTTTTATTAAATCCACATAAAAAACACAAGATACACTTACAATTAGTGCACCAACCCAAAAAACCTCCCTCCCCCATTTACACTCATTCACACAAAAGGGTTGTTTCTTTCTGTTATTAATATTCTGCTTCCTACATTATATATCAATATATATCAATACAGTCTGCAAGGGATACAGTCCGTAAGCACACATGATTGTGCGTGCTGCTGCTCCACTAATAGTACTAACCTTTAACACTAGGGATGTCCGATAATGGCTTTTTGCCGATATCCGATATTCCGATATTGTCCAACTCTTTAATTACCGATACCGATATCAACCGATACCAATATCAACCGATACCGATATCAACCGATATATGCAGTGGTGGAATTAACACATTATTATGCCTAATTTGGACAACCAGGTATGGTGAAGATAAGGTACTTTTTAAAAAAATAATAAAATAAGATAAATAAATTAAAAACATTTTCTTGAATAAAAAAGAAAGTACAACAATATAAAAACAGTTACATAGAAACTAGTAATGAATGAAAATGAGTAAAATGAAGTGTTAAAGGTTAGTACTATTAGTGGAGCAGCAGCACGCACAATCATGTGTGCTTACGGACTGTATCCCTTGCAGACTGTATTGATATATATTGATATATAATGTAGGAAGCAGAATATTAATAACAGAAAGAAACAACCCTTTTGTGTGAATGAGTGTAAATGGGGGAGGGAGCTTTTTTGGCTTGGTGCACTAATTGTAAGTGTATCTTGTTTTTTTTATGTGGATTTAATAAATAAAAAATAAATTAAAAAAAAATAAAAAAACGATACAGATAATAAAAAACCGATACCGATAATTTCCGATATTACATTTTAACGCATTTATCGGACATCTCTATTTAACACTTAATTTTACTCATTTTCATTCATTACTAGTTTCTACGTAACTGTTTTTATATTGTTTTACTTTCTTTTTTATTCAAGAATTTTTTTTTAATGTTTTTATCTTATTTTATTAATTAAAAAAAAAAAAGGACCAAATTAGGCATAATAATGTGTTAATTCCACCACTGTATATATCGGTATCAGTTGATATCGGTATCGGTAATTAAGAGTTGGACAATATCGGATATCGGCAAAAAGCCATTATCGGACATCCCTAATTCCATCCTATCTTTTTTTTTTATTAACGGCACTTTGCTTTTTTCCAATGCCACTGTACCTAATAAAGTGACTCGTCCGCATGACCCGACACCCGAAAGCACCCGCGGCCGCACCACAGCGGCAAGTTCAAGGCCGCGCTCCAGTCCCTTTTTTAAAGGCAGCAAGAAGAAGCGCGTGTAAAAAAGCTTTCAACAACACTGACACAAAAACACTTTCCACACGCCCACGAGCGCACACACACACACACACACACACACACACACACACACACACACACACACACACACACACACACACACACACACACACACACACACACACACACACACACACACAGGTCGACCATCCTCTTTAAGAGAGGGCGGATGCACTTCCTTTCACTGCTGCCTCCCCTGTCTCCGGCAGCAGGTTGCCATGGAAACAGGGTATGACTGGAAACAACAGGAGAGGGGAAGAAAAAGAAAAGGACAAATCTGCCCACCTCTCCAGCAGTCCTCCTTTGTGTCGCCTCTCACAGCGAGCCCTGCATTGCCAACTAATTACACTTCCTAATTGCAGCCTTTCCATAGGGCGAGCAAGATGGCGCCCCCCCCCCCCCCCCACCCGCCGCCCCCTTCCTCGCTAGCATAGCGTCCACGTGCAGGATAAGTAGACGGCGCAATAACGTGGCTGCTGCTCATTACTCTTCATTGCTTTGAAATTCATACGGGATGTGGACAGCGGACAATATGTTTGAAGGCGCGCCATTGTGTGGTTTCACCTACGCCAAATTGCTATTTCATCGGCAAAGTGTGTCACACACGCTTTGTGCCGCGGCTTTTCAGGGCTCGCGCAATATTGGCACGCACGGCTGCGGCTGTAGGCAACCTCCCGATGTAGTTTGTTGTTAAATTGACAAAGTATCATGAGTGGTTAGCACTACGTGTACATGCGCTTTAAAGCGGAGAAGTTACACTTACCTTACATGTAGAGATGTCCGATACGATAAATGCTTTAGAAATGTGATATCGGAAATGATCGGTATCGGTTTCAAAAAGTCAAATGTATGACTTTTTAAAAGGCCGCTGTGTACACGGACGTAGGGAGAAGTACAGAGCGCCAATAAACAGTAAAGCAGGGGTCAGCAACCTTTTTGAAAGCAAGAGCTACTTCTTGGGTAGTGATTAATGCGAAAGGGCTACCAGTTTGATACACACTTCAATAAATTGCCAGAAATAGCCAATTTGATCAATTTACCTTTAACTCTATGTTATTATTAATAATTAATGATATTTACACTTAATTGAACGGTTTAAAAGAGGAGAAAACACGAAAAAAAATGACAATTAAATTTTGAAACATAGTTTATCTTCAATTTCGACTCTTTAAAATTCAAAATTCAACCGAAAAAAAGAAGAGAAAAACTAGCTAATTCGAATCTTTTTGAAAAAATTAAAAAAAGAATTTATGGAACATCATTAGTCATTTTTCCTGATTAAGATTAATTTTAGAATTTTGATGACATGTTTTAAATAGGTTAAAATCCAATCTACACTTTGTTAGAATATATAACAAATTGGACCAAGCTATATTTCTAACAAAGACAAATCATTATTTCTTCTAGATTTTCCAGAACAAAAAATGTAAAAGAAATTCAAAAGACTTTGAAATAAGATTTGAATTTGATTCTACAGATTTTCTAGATCTGCCAGAATAATTTTTTTGAATTTTAAATCATAATAAGTTTGAAGAAATATTTCACAAATATTCTTTGTCGAAAAAACAGAAACTAAAATGAAGAATTAAATTAAAATGTATTTATTATTCTTTACAAAAAATAAATAAATACTTGAACATTGATTTAAATTGTCAGGAAAGAAGAGGAAGGAATTTAAAAGGTAAAAAGGTATATGTGTTTAAAAATCCTAAAATCATTTTTAAGGTTGTATTTTTTCTCTAAAATTGTTTTTCTGAAAGTTATAAGAAGCAAAGTAAAAAAATAAATGAATTTATTTAAACAAGTGAAGACCAAGTCTTTAAAATATTTTCTTGGATTTTCAAATTCTATTTGAGTTTTGTCTCTCTTAAAATTAAAAATGTCGGGCAAAGCGAGACCAGCTTGCTAGTAAATAAATACAATTTAAAAAATAGAGGCAGCTCACTGGTAAGTGCTGCTATTTGAGCTATTTTTAGAACAGGCCAGCGGGCTACTCATCTGGTCCTTACGGGCTACCTGGTGCCCGCGGGCACCGCGTTGGTGACCCCTGCCTTAAAGGCACTGCCTTTGCGTGCCGGCCCAGTCACATAATATCTACGGCTTTTCACACACACAAGTGAATGCATGCATACTTGGTCAACAGCCATACAGGTCACACTGAGGGTGACCGTATAAACAAGTTTAACACTGTTACAAATATGCGCCACACTGTGAACCCACACCAAACAAGAATGACAAACACATTTCAGGAGAACATCCGCACCGTAGCACAACATAAACACAACAGAACAAATACCCAGAACCCCTTGCAGCACTAACTCTTCCGGGACGCTACAATATACACACCCCCGCTACCCCCTTCAACCCCGCCCACCTCAACCTCCTCATGCTCTCTCAGGGAGAGCATGTCCCAAATTCCAAGCTGCTGTTTTGAGGCATGTTAAAAAAAATAATGCACTTTGTGACTTCAATAATAAATATGGCAGTGCCATGTTGGCATTTTTTTCCCATAACTTGAGTTGATTTATTTTGGAAAACCTCGTTACATTTTACATGTATTAGCCACACCGGTTGTTTCCAAACGGTGTCTGTAACACGGCAGTAAAACGGCTGATCAAACAAAACAGAAGTCATGGTCATGGACCCACTAGCTGTGGAAGATAGCTCTCCAATAAGCTAATCAGACTCAATAACTCCAAAGTGACGCTTTGGTGAATTTATGAAACTGAAACAATACAAAAAGAATGCCATTGTAAGTTAATAATGCTAACACTGACACTCATAAACGTGTTAGCATTGTCGCTATTGCTAATGACACCAGCTTGATTACATTACCGTCGCACGTACAAATATGCATGAATGAAAACACTCCTCCAGAAAATCACACCTGGGAGGGTTTAAGAAGTCAGAATTGTTTTAGTTATATTGTAAAACTTATAATAATAGAGGAAGAACTAGGGATGTCCGATAATGGCTTTTTGCCGATATCCGATATTCCGATATTGTCCAACTCTTTAATTACCGATACCGATATCAACCGATATATACAGTCGTGGAATTAACACATTATTATGCCTAATTTGGACAACCAGGTATGGTGAAGATAAGGACCTTTTTAAAAAAAATTGATAAAATAAAATAAAGTAAATAAATTTAAAAAAAATTATTGAATAAAAAAGAAAGTAAAACAATATAAAAACAGTTACATAGAAACTAGTAATGAATGAAAATGAGTAAAATTAACTGTTAAAGGTTAGTACTATTAGTGGAGCAGCAGCACGCACAATCATGTGTGCTTACGGACTGTATCCCTTGCAGACTGTATTGATATATATTGATATATCATGTAGGAAGCAGAATATTAATAACAGAAAGAAATGGGGGGAGGGAGGTTTTTTGGGTTGGTGCACTAATTGTAAGTGTATCTTGTGTTTTTTATGTTGATTTAATTTAAAAAAAACAAAAAACAAACACAAAAAAAAACAACGATACAGATAATAAAACACCGATACCGATATTTTCCGATATTACATTTTAACGCATTTATCGGCCGATAGGACATCCCTAGGAAGAACCCTTTTAAATAGAAACGCTGTGGACGGTTGTACTTCCAGTTCGAGGAACGAAAACCCGAAGTACATTTCAGTACTCGTCCAAAAGATGGTGCCGTAGCACAAACGGTGACACACCTTTTTCAAGTGTCTATGA
Organism: Entelurus aequoreus; assembly: GCF_033978785.1. Taxonomy (NCBI): domain Eukaryota; kingdom Metazoa; phylum Chordata; class Actinopteri; order Syngnathiformes; family Syngnathidae; genus Entelurus; species Entelurus aequoreus. The sequence continues at coordinate 78,233,094 of NC_084740.1, forward strand.
AAACCGTTTGTTGAAAACAAAACATTATCGGCGATAGCGAGAGAAAAAATCCACCAATTAGCCGTGCTGTTTTATAAGCGGCAGTGTACAAAGCGTGGGGAAAAAGCAGCGGCTTATATGCACATTTGGGAACTAACAGTCTCTATCCGATTATTGCTTCCTTTTCGAATTAACTCCAGTGAGTTTGATCGTTTGACGCGCGGCAGCTTGGGAAAAACTAAGAAAAAATAAATAAATGATAATAATAATAGATTTTATTTGTAAAAAGCACTTAACATTGAGCAAACAACCTCAAAGGGCTACAGTGTATTAACAAAATAAATAAATACAAATAAAATCTAGAACAGCCTAATAGCTACAACTAGTATGCATATATCTAAAAAAAAAGAAGGCTTTTTTAAAAAGAAGGGTTTTTAAGCCTTTTTTAAAAGCATCCACAGTCTGTGGTGCCCTCAGGTGGTCAGGGAGAGCGTTCGTATCTTTGTCCTCGGAGGTTGGAGGTTGGTATTTCCATGGAGGCACTGGTGGGTTAGTAGGGAGACTTTGTATGCAATCCTGAGTGGAACAGGAAGCCGGTGAAGGGATTTGAGAAGTGGTGTGACGTGGTGGTATTTCCGCACTCTCACCAGGATCCTAGCAGCACTATTCTGTAAGTACTGCAGCTTCTGGAAGTTCTTGCTGGGGATCCCCACAAGAAGTGCGTTGCAGTAGTCTAGCCTGGAGGAGACAAAGGCTAATATAATCAAGTGTTTTTAGTGCCACCCCACAGCGTTGTGTGTCCTAACCGCTTTGTCCTCAACAGCGCACATGGAGCACAACGGCCTGTCGCCACGGCAGATAAAAAGCGACAGCGACGACGACGACCTGCCCAACGTGACCTTGGACAGCGTCAACGAGACCGGCTCCACTGCACTGTCTATAGCCCGCGCAGTACAAGAGTGAGTATTGACGCTCGTTTACTCCCACTTAAGTGTCTTTTTGCTGGCTCCATGCTGGTATTATTTGTTGGGGTATTTTCACTACTTTTTAAAGTTGCACACTACCACAGTTTTAAAAAATTCCATCAAGGCTAAAGTTGGAAAAACAAGAAAAATAAAACAATATTAATGCAAATTGTAATGGTTTTATTGGGATTTTAATGTGTAAGTCACAATGTTTTTTGAGGCACACACAAATAAAATAAATTAATGCAAATTTGAGTGGTTTAAGTCACACGCTACCCTGGCTTTAAAAAGTTCAGTCATGTATGTATAGCATAACTGCCGAACACAACAGGAAAAAAATAAACAAAATCAAGGCTTGAATCAAATAAAATCAAAAATAAATATGTTTGAAATATAAAGTAAAAAAAAAAAAAAAAAGCAAATTATTTTATTCCGAATTGTTTTCCTACAGACTCTTTTTAAACAAAATGTATAATTAAATACAAAATATTAATGCAAATTTTAGGGGTTTATTAAGTTACACTCTACCCTGGCCTTAAAAGTTCAATCAAGATTAAAGTTGAACAAAACATAAATACAGAAATATAAAATAATAACAATTTGAATTTTAGCGGTTTTATTGGATTTAAAAAAAAAAAGTCACATACTTTTTTTAGAGGCACACTAAAGGCATAACTAAATGAATATGTGAACATAAAATAAAAATGCATATTTTATGGGCTTATTAAGTCGAATGATACCTGAGTCCTAAAATCTCAATAATGGCTAAAGTTGAAAAAATAACTAATAAATACATTCATTTTTATGTACATTTTAGCTGTTCACATTTTTAAAGTCACATACACTTAAATACATTAATATATATATATATATATATAAAAAAATTGTATAATAATTTTTTTATATACCGTATTTTTCGGACTATAAGTCTCAGTTTTTTTCATAGTTTGGCCGGGGGTGCGACTTATACTCAAGAGCGACTTATACTCCGAAAAATACGGTACTTTTTAAAGTTGCACACTACCACAGTTTTAAAAAATTCCATCAAGGCTAAAGTTGAAAAAACAAGAAAAATAAAACAATAATAATGCAAATTTTAATGGTTTTATTGGGGTTTTAATGTTTAAGTCACAATGTTTTTTGAGGCACACACAAATAAAATAAATTAAACACATGAATAAATAACAATGCAAATTTGAGTGGTTTAAGTCACACGCTACACTGGCTTTAAAAAGTTCAGTCATGTATGTTTAGCACAACTGCCGAACGCAACAGGAAAACAACTAAACAAAATCAAGGCTTAAATTAAATGAAATAAAAAATAAGTATGTTAAAATATAAAGTAAAAAAAACAAATGTTTGTGGTTTTATTCTGAATTTTTTAAAGGCACACAAAATGTATAATTAAATACATGAAAACAAAATATTAATGCAAATTTTAGGGGTTTATTAAGTCACACTCTACCCTGGCCTTAAAAGTTCAATCAAGATTAAAGTTGAACAAAACATAAATACAGAAATATAAAATAATAACGATTTGAATTTTAGCGGTTTTATTGGATTTAAAAAAAAAAAGTCACATACTTTTTTTAGAGGCACACTAAAGGCATAACTAAATGAATATGTGAACATAAAATAAAAATGCATATTTTATGGGCTTATTAAGTCGAATGCTACCTGAGCCCTAAAATCTCAATCATGGCTAAAGTTGAAAAAATAACTAATAAATACATTCATTTTTATGTACATTTTAGCTGTTCACATTTTTAAAGTCACATACACTTAAATACATTAATATATATAAAAAAATGTTATATAATTATTTTTTTTATATACCGTATTTTTCGGACTATAAGTCGCAGTTTTTTTCATAGTTTGGCCAGGGGTGCGACTTATACTCAGGAGCGACTTATACCCTGAAAAATACGGTACTTTTTAAAGTTGCACACTACCACAGTTTTAAAAAATTCCATCAAGGCTAAAGTTGGAAAAACTATAAAAATAAAACAATAATAATGCAAATTTTAATGGTTTTATTGGGGTTTTAATGTTTAAGTCAAAATGTTTTTTGAGGCACACACAAATAAAATAAATTAAACACATAAAAAAATTAATAATGCAAATTTGAGTGGTTTAAGTCACACGCTACACTGGCTTTAAAAAGTTCAGTCATGTATGTTTAGCACAACTTCTGAACGCAACAGGAATAAACTCAACAAAATCAAAGCTTAAATTAAATGAAATATGTTAAAATATAAAGTAAAAAAAAAAAAAATGTTTGAGGTTTTATTCTGAATTTTTTAAAAGGCACACAAAATGTATAATTAAATACATGAAAACAAAATATTAATGCAAATTTTAGGGGTTTATTAAGTCACACTCTACCCTGGCCTTAAAAGTTCAATCAAGATTAAAGTTGCACAAAACATGAATACAGAAATATAAAATAATAACGATTTGAATTTTAGCGGTTTTATTGGATTTAAAAAAAAAAAAGTCACATTCTTTTTTTAGAGGCACACTAAAGGCATAACTAAATGAATATGTGAACATAAAATAAAAATGCATATTTTATGGGCTTATTAAGTCGAATGCTACCTGAGCCCTAAAATCTCAATCATGGCTAAAGTTGAAAAAATAACTAATAAATACATTCATTTTTATGTACATTTTAGCTGTTCACATTTTTAAAGTCACATACACTTAAATACATTAATATATATATAAAAAAAATGTATATAATTATTTTTTTTATATACCGTATTTTTCGGACTATAAGTCGCAGTTTTTTTCATAGTTTGGCCGGGGGTGCGACTTATACTCAGGAGCGACTTATACTACGTAAAATACGGTACTTTTTAAAGTTGCACACTACCACAGTTTTAAAAAATTCCATCAAGGCTAAAGTTGGAAAAACAAGAAAAATAAAACAATAATAATGCAAATTTTATTGGTTTTATTGGGGTTTTAATGTTTAAGTCACAATATTTTTTGAGGCACACACAAATAAAATATATTAAACACATAGAAAAATAAATAATGCAAATTTGAGTGGTTTAACTTCTGTGTTGGATGTAAACGCTAGAGAGCAGCAGCCTCAACTTCTGTGTTGGATGTAAACGTTAGAGAGCAGCAGCCTCAACTTCTGTGTTGGATGTAAACGTTAGAGAGCAGCAGCCTCAACTTCTGTGTTGGATGTAAACGCTAGAGAGCAGCAGCCTCAACTTCTGTGTTGGATGTAAACGCTAGAGAGCAGCAGCCTCAACTTCTGTGTTGGATGTAAACGCTAGAGAGAGCAGCAGCCTCAACTTCTGTGTTGGATGTAAACGCTAGAGAGCAGCAGCCTCAACTTCTGTGTTGGATGTAAACGCTAGAGAGCAGCAGCCTCAACTTCTGTGTTGGATGTAAACGCTAGAGAGCAGCAGCCTCAACTTCTGTGTTGGATGTAAACGCTAGAGAGCAGCAGCCTCAACTTCTGTGTTGGATGTAAACGCTAGAGAGCAGCAGCCTCAACTTCTGTGTTGGATGTAAACGCTAGAGAGCAGCAGCCTCAACTTCTGTGTTGGATGTAAACGCTAGAGAGCAGCAGCCTCAACTTCTGTGTTGGATGTGAACGCTAGAGAGCAGCAGCCTCAACTTCTGTGTTGGATGTAAACGCTAGAGAGCAGCAGCCTCAACTTCTGTGTTGGATGTAAACGCTAGAGAGCAGCAGCCTCAACTTCTATGTTGGATGTAAACGCTAGAGAGCAGCAGCCTCAACTTCTGTGTTGGATGTAAACGCTAGCGAGCAGCAGCCTCAACTTCTGTGTTGGATGTAAACGCTAGAGAGCAGCAGCCTGCTCAGACTCAACTTCATGCCCATACCTTTCTTATTTAGTCTCGCTGTCAGGAAAGTATTCATGTTATGTGTAAACAGCAAGCTACCACACAGCAGAGTACGCTGGAGGAAGTTCACAGATGAAGCAGGCTTTGCTACACATCTTAAATTGAGTATATCTGCCGTATCTTCAGCAAATAGGCTAACCGAGCGTGGTGTTGCTGCTCAAATGTGGCTGTCACGTTAGCTCGCAATGCTATGCTTACGTTTGTGTAACATTGTTGTGTGTGTGCTACATGCATCTATTACATTGGCCAAGTGCACATGTAAACCGCGAATAGCACTTAATAGCGTTTTTGCAGTAGTTGCTCAATAAGCAGAGCGTGACTGTCAAATAGAGGATCTTTGACGAGCATTTTTGCAGCGGTTTCTCAAAAAACAGAGCGCGCCTGTCAAATAGAGGATCTTTGACTAGCGTTGTTGCAGTTGTTGCTCAATAAACAGAGCGTGCCTGTTAAATAGAGGATCTTTGACTAGCGTTTTTGCAGTAGATGCTCAAAAAACAGCGTGCTCCCGTCAAATAGAGGATCTATGACTAGCGTTTTTGTAGTAGTTGCTCAAAAAAAACAACCAGATAGCTCCTGTCAAATAGAGGCTCCTTGACTACAGTTTTTGTAGTAGTTGCTCAAAAAAACAACGGACCGCTCCTGTCAAATAAAGGATCTTTGACTACAGTTTTTGCAGTAGTTGCTCAAAAAATAGCGCACTCCCGTCAAATACAGGATCTATGACTAGTGTTTGGGCAGTAGTTGCTCAAAAAAACAACAGAGCGCTCCTGTCAAATAGAGGATCTTTGACTACAGTTTCTGCAGTAGTTGCTCAAAAAACAGAGCGCTCCTGTCAAATAGAGGATCTTTGACTACCGTTTTTGCAGTACCGGTTCCTCAAAAATACAACAGAACGCTCCTGTCAAATATAGGATCTTTGACTAGTGTTTCTGCAGTAGTTGCTCGAAAAACAGCGCTCCTGTCAAATAGAGGATCTTTGACTAGCATTTTTTTTTCAGTAATTGCTTAAAAAAACTTACGTTTTTACAGTAGGTTCTAAAAAACATTAGGTACTGTTGTATAGACAATCTTTGACTAGCGTTTTAGCTAATTAATGCTAAAAAAAAACAACTAAAAATCTGTCATACAGAAGATCTTTGTAGTAAGTCCCCTAAACCAAAAGTGTCCTCGTATCAAACAGAGGTTCTTTGACTGGCGTTTTTGCATTAGGTGTTAAAAAAAACCGTAGTGCGCTCCTGTTGTATAGACGATCTTTGACCACTGTTTTGACCCTACTAGGTCCTTTAAAACCAGCAGAGCAAACAGGCTAACCGAGCGTGGTGTTGCTGTTAAAATGTGGCTGTCACGTTAGCTCGCAATGCTATGCTAACGTTTGTGTCCTTCTGTCTCCCTCTACTGTTGTGTGTGTGTGCTACATGCATCTATTACATTGGCCAAGTGCACATGTAAACAGTGGACAGCACATTATTGCAGACACACATTACCATTAAAGCTACTGACACACAACATTTTGCCAAGGTTGAAGATGTTATGGCGATGATGTCATTGGTAGCAAGTGTGAGACTGGCTTCTTTTTTCTTTTTTTTTTTACGATGGAAGTTGTTTACATTTGTGCTGCAGTCGAGGCCAAAAAGTGACAACGCCAAGTTTTGATGTTTGAGGGAACAGTCAGAGGAGAACAATCAGAAGCCAGGCTTAGCAACACACACACACACACACACACACACACACACACACACACACACACACACACACACACACACACACACACACACACACACACACACACACACACACACACACACACACACACACACACTCACACACACACACACACACACACACACACACACACACACACACACACACACTCACACACACACACACACACACACACAATCACACACACACACACACACACACACACACACACTCACACACTCACACACACACACACACACACACACAATCACACACACACACACACACACACACACTCACACACACACACACACACACACACACAATCACACACACACACACACACACACACTCACACACACACACACACACAATCACACACACACACACACACACACACACACACAATCACACACACACACACACACAATCACACACACACACACACACACACACTCACACACACACACACACACACACACACAATCACACACACACACACACACACACTCACACACACACACACAATCACACACACACACACACACACACACTCACACACACACACACACACACACACACACACACACACACAATCACACACACACACACACACACACAATCACACACACACACACTCACACACACACACACACACACACACACACACACTCACACACACACACACACACACACACACACACACACACACTCACACACACACACACACACACACACACACACACACACACACACACACACACACACACACACACACACACACACACACACACTACCTGCAGACAAAAGTGCACGGCTGCTTGTGCGTGTGCACGTCTCTGAGAATCAGACCTCAGGTGTCTCCTGGTGTTACACATGTGTCTCCTGGTGTTACACATGTGTATCCTGGTGTTACACATGTGTCTCCTGGTGTTACACATGTGTCTCCTGGTGTTACACATGTTCCTGGTGTTACACATGTGTCTCCTGGTGTTACACATGTGTCTCCTGGTGTTACACATGTGTCTCCTGGTGTTACACATGTGTCTCCTGGTGTTACACATGTTCCTGGTGTTACACATGTGTCTCCTGGTGTTACACATGTGTCTCCTGGTGTTACACATGTGTCTCCTGGTGTTACACATGTGTCTCCTGGTGTTACACATGTGTCTCCTGGTGTTACACATGTGTCTCCTGGTGTTACACATGTGTCTCCTGGTGTTACACATGTTCCTGGTGTTACACGTGTCTCCTGGTGTTACACATGTGTCTTCTGGTGTTACACATGTGTCTCCTGGTGTTACACATGTGTCTTCTGGTGTTACACATGTGTCTCCTGGTGTTACACATGTTCCTGGTGTTACACATGTGTCTCCTGGTGTTACACATGTTCCTGGTGTTACACATGTGTCTCCTGGTGTTACACATGTGTCTCCTGGTGTTACACATGTTCCTGGTGTTACACATGT
>NC_084740.1:78248592-78341092 GCF_033978785.1 Entelurus aequoreus
ATATATATATATATATATATATATATATATATATATATATATTATTATAATAATATAATATCAATATATTATTATATATATTATATTATAATTATGATAATATAATATTAATATATTATTATATTAATTATATTATTATATAATAATATATATAATGTATTTATATCACTGTAAATTTTATTTTTAACATATTTATACTGGATCTTTTAAGCATGTTTATTTGATCTGTTATAGTGTTTTATTTTTTCCTCCAAATTTTAATTTGTTAGTTTACTGTAATATGGATATTAGCATATTTGCCTATATTTATTTATACAATATTCCTATCTATTTATGTCTTACATTTAATTTCTATATTTTTGGAATATTTTTAAGTAACCAAATGAATTGTCATTTTTTAAATTAACTTTATTATTCACTATATAATTATCCGCTGTATTTGCTCACAGCATATTTGATTTTTTTTGTTAGTTTACTGTAATATGGATATTTGTTGTTAGCATATTTGCATATATTTATTTATACAATATTCCTAGCTATTTATGTATAACATTTAATGTCTATGTTTTTGGAATATTTTTAAGGAACCAAATGAATTGTAATTTATTTTATACATTGTATTATTCGCTATATAATTATCCACTGTATTTGCTCACAGTATATTTTTTTTTTTTTGTTAGTTTAATTTGTTAGTTTACTGTAATATGGATACTTGTTGTTAGCATATTTGCCTATTTTTATTTATACAATATTCCTAGCTATTTATGTCTTACATTTAATTTCTATATTTTTGGAATATTTTTAAGTAACCAAATGAATTGTAATTTTTAAAATTAATTTTATTATTCACTATATAATTATCCGCTGTATTTGCTCACAGCATATTTAATTTTTTTGTTAGTTTAATTTGTTAGTTTACTGTAATATGGATATTTGTTGTTAGCATATTTGCCTATATTTATTTATACAATATTCCTAGCTATTTATGTCTTACATTGAATTTCTATATTTTTGGAATATTTTTAAGTAACCAAATGAATTGTCATTTTTTAAAATTAATTGTATTATTCACTATATAATTATCCGCTGTATTTGCTCACAGCATATTTGATTTTTTTTGTTAGTTTAATTTGTTAGTTTACTGTAATATGGATATTTGTTGTTAGCATATGTGCCTATATTTATTTATACAATATTTCTAGCTATTTATGTTTTAAATTTAATTTCTATGTTTTTGGAATATTTTTAAGGAACCAAATGAATTGTAATTTATTTTATAAATTTTATTATTCACTATATAATTATCCGCTGTATTTGCTCACAGCATATTTTTATTTATTTTTTAATATATAAATTTGACTCATTTAGTTTAACAGTTTAGGAGAAATATAAGCTTAGAGGAAAATCTAATTTAAAACATTTGTATGCTCGTACAACACTTAAAACCGTCAGTATATCAGTATGTGGAATTAAATGATGGAACGGATTAAGCAAAGAAATGAAACAAAGCAACAATATAGTAGTAATTATTTATGTATTTAATATGTGTTTGCTTACTATGCTATATTATTTATTTGTTCACTGTTCTGTTACAGAGAACAAGGAAATTGGATAAAATTGCTATGGTATGAAAAGGGGTAGTATTAAATAAACTCTGCTTCTACCGACTCCTTTTCGGACATGCTATAATGAAACAACTGGAAACGTGTGATGAATTACATTGTATTGTATGCATGTTCCAAATAAACTGAAACTGAACTGAAGATCTTTTTTTCTTAATTTGTTTTTTAATTAAATGTATATATTCTTAATTCTATTTTTTCTTGTGAGTATTTTACCTGGTTAAAAAAACATCAAAATCGATGAATTGGGTCATTTTTAAACATTTTATTCCTAATGTTCTACAAATGTTTCATCATATTTAATTTTTTTTAATTTTTTTTTTTTTTTTTTTTAAACCTGCACGATTAATTATTATTTTATTTAGAACGTTAACAATATAGTGCATAAAATATTGGAAAAATAATGATAAACAAATAAAAATGTATTCAATCTAAAATAAATACATTTATGTGATATATTACACCACCGGCCGAGAGCTGGTGGGCGGCCGAGGGTGGAGTCGGCTCTCTAGGTTGCTTTGTTGGGTCTGCTCCTCTCCCTGGCCATGCTCCCCCCACCCCAGCAGACGATGGCATGGAACACCGCAGAGGCCACCACAGTGTATATGCTTTTGTTGTTGTTGTTTTACTTTTGTGGCTGTGCGTAGAAGTGGCTGCTTGCATCAGCTCTGCTCTTTTAATGTCCTTTGATGTTTCCCTCTTACACACATGTTTATGTGTGCTATGGCTATGAGGTTTTTTTCCTTCAGTCTGGGCCCCTGGAGAGGGGGTCCAGACTGAATTTTTTTTTTCTCACCCCCCACCCATTGTTTACCTGTATCTCACCTTTTTTGTAAGGGGCGCCGGAAGTTGGCAGACCCGTCCGCGATCCTGTTCTGTCTCCCTGTAATGTTTGATCCTGTTCTGTCTCCCTGTAATGTTTGATCCTGTTCTGTCTCCCTGTAATGTTTGTCTGATCTTGAATGGGATCGTGCGGAAAATCTTAATTTTCCCTCGGGGATTATTGAAGTATTTCTGATTATGATCTGATTCTGATATGTTTCTAAACAAAACCAATAAATACAATAATGTGTGTAAAGCAACTTCTGGTAACTCATAGTTTCCCTCATCTCTTCTCGTCTTCCAGTTCCATGTCACCGTTCAGTATTGACAGCATACGTCGCCCGCGGCGGTCGGAGTCGCCCGATTCGAAAAAGAGGCGAATCCACAGATGCGACTTTGAGGGCTGCAATAAGGTTTACACCAAGAGCTCTCATTTAAAAGCACATCGGAGGACACACACAGGTGAGTGGCTTCTAACTGGGATATTCAGAACCAGGCAATCCAACTTTCAGCTAATATTGTGTCGTATGGATGTACTTTCCAGGAGAAAAGCCTTACAAATGCACCTGGGACGGCTGCACGTGGAAGTTCGCCCGCTCCGACGAGCTGACCCGACATTACCGCAAGCACACCGGGGTGAAGCCCTTCAAGTGTGCGGACTGTGACCGCAGCTTCTCCAGGTCGGACCACTTGGCTCTGCACCGACGCCGACACATGCTGGTGTGAGCCCCCATGCAGCTGCCGGGGGAGCGGGATCTCCCTGGGAATGTTTTTCAGCAGGCCTGGATGCAGCACATCCAACACACATCCAGAGAGAGAGAGAGAGAGAGAGAGCACAAAACAGGGTCAATTTGGACTTGGAAGGAACATCAGGATCTTTTAATTGTTCTGAAGCAGCACTGTTTGTAAATGCTTGGCTTTGATTATTTCCGGCTGCTTTTACAGCATTTATAATGTGAAAGACCCCCGTTTTTTTCTCTCCACGCTGGCTCTTTTCAAGCAGATTGGACGCTTGGCCAGCAGAGGGCGCCACTGGATGACAGAAGCAGCCCACAGTGGAGACCACCCTTTCATACTGGTCCTGCCTGGCCCATGAGACCACCCTTTCAGCTGGTCCTGGCCCATGAGACCACCCTTTCAGCTGGTCCTGGTCCATGAGACCACCCTTTCAGCTGGTCCTGGTCCATGAGACCACCCTTTCAGCCGGTCCTGGTCCATGAGACCACCCTTTCAGCTGGTCTTGCCTGGCCCATGAGCAGCACAAAGCCATCAGTGAGCAGGAAGGTGGGTTCACTCGCAGATATCCTCTTTTTTTAATTTTTTTTTAAGGTGGACCTTTTTAGTGCTGTGATTAGCAATCAGATCCGTGGAAAAAAAACAAAAAAAACAAGTGCAATCTCACCAGGTCATGTTTCTTTCTTGAAATTGCTCGTGAACTGAGAACTTTGAAAACAATCAAGAGAATATTTACCGCCACAGAGGCACCTTAAGGACTCTTTTGCTTTTTCTTCTTCTTCTACTCTCAGCCCAGGTTTGGAATTTAGTCGTTTTTGGGGTTTGTTTTTTTTTGCACAGCAGCACTTGACTGTACGCCGGCTGAAGTGTTACAAAGATGGCGGCACACAAGTGAATACAGACGAGCAATACTTTCTGAACACCGAGCTCCGCCCTCTTTGCGTCCTCTTTCTCGATGTCAAGATTTTGCTCCGCCCTCGGCTCGTTTTTTGCTCATTTCATCCAACGTCAACACACTTTGTCAAGTCTGGATTTTTGATACATTTTGGTTGTGGCGCACTTTGTTTTTGCGGCACAAAACAGTACGCGGGGGGCCCCCGGGGGTCAGACATGGTATTGCTCGCTCCAAAAACAAACAAAAGCTCGGAGAAACTTACCAAAAGCCCCCTCGAAAAACACAAATGCTCAACGTTTACGACACCAAGTCAAAAGTTTGGAGACGCCTCCCCATTCAATAGCATGAGCAAGTGGGTCTAAACCAGTGGTTCTTAACCTGGGTTCCATGGAACCCTAGGGGTTCGGTGAGTCGGGCTCAGGGGTTCGGCGGAGGTCAAGACACACCCGACTCATCGTGTAAATACAAACTTCTCCCTATCGGCGTATTATGCTAGGTTCACACCAACGGCGCGTTAAAGCGTAACAAAGCCTGATTAAAGCGTAACAAAGCCTGATTAAAGCGTGAGGGTCGTAATGGATCGTGGGAAAGCTTGTAGTGAAGCGGGACAAGTTCGCCAAACATTTTTAAACGGTTTTAAAAAATTCAGCGCTCTGTCAAGGATGGAATAAAGCGCCGAGAGCGTATCAAAGCCTGACAAAGTCTGACAAAGCTCAGCAAAGCTTGACTCAAAGCGTAGGAAAGCTTAACAGATCTTGGTTCAAAGCGCCGACCTCAGTCTACAACTACAAATAGGAAGGGACTGTGATATTGACTAGTGACATTGAATATAAAAAATAAAAGAAATGCCTTTTATTGTTGTCAACTAGCATAAGAAATGAAAGATATATGTTTATTAAGATGACAAAGAAATAAAAGAAATGAAGATATAAAACATAATAAATACCGTAATTTCCGGACTATAAGCGGCACCTGACTATAAGCCGCACCAGCTAAATTTAGGGGAAAATACAGATTGCTCCATATATAAGCCGCACCCGACTATAAGCCGCAGGGTTTTGATGTGTAATTAGCGTAGTATATAGGGCTTCCTGCTACCACGGAGGGGATTGTCGGGACAGAGATGACTGTTTGGGAACGCAAAGCGTCCCATTTATTAACTATAAATCTTTCAATCATTCAATCAAACTTTCACATCTTTGACATGGCGAACAGCATTCGTGCAGAGTACAAATAATACAACGGTGCAAAGTAATACAAAGTGCTCGCCTGTACGTTATCAAAATAACCAGCCTACCGGTATATGAAAAGTCAGTCTTTAATCATTGTGTCATCGTCTTCCTCCTGCGTACTAAAACCACCCAAATCCTCTTCGTCGGTGTCGGAGAAGAACAGGCCGTATATAAGCCGCACCCTTGTATAAGCCGCAGGGACCGGAACGAGGGGAAAAAGTAGCGGCTTATAGTCCGGAAATTACGGTAATAAACATAATATAACGGGAAAAAAAGAGAAATTTAAAAAATAAATGAATATAAAAAATGTGTTGAAAACAGTATACTGAGTTTTTCACTTTTTTTTAAACTTATTTGTTTATCATATTTCTCTTTTTTATTACAGTATGTGTTTTATCCTGTGTATAATAAAACAAAAAGAGAAATCAAATAAATAGATAAATCTAAAAAAATGTGGGGAAAACTTAGTATACTGAGTTTTTCACATTTTTTTTTTACTCATTTGTTTATCATATTTCTCTTTTTTATTACATTATGTGTGCGCACGCAATTTATTCATCAAATTCACAAAATAATAATCACAGCATCTTCCAAATTGCACATAACTATATAACAATATCACATTTCAAAGTCATTATTACAAATGAATGTTCATAATGTTCATGACACGTTAATTCCAATGCACAACAGAGCTTGATAATCGTGTCGGAGCCTGATTTAAAGCGTCATGGATCGCATCAAAGCATAATAAAGTTCAATAAAGCGTAATAAAACGTATCAAAGCGTGATTTAAAGCGTATCAAAGCGGGATCAAAGCGGCATCAAATCGTGAGGAACGGTAATTCGTCCCCCCAAAGCGGCAACTAATTCGTATCAGAGCGTATCAAAGCATAACTTTACTTCGGAGATCGGGATATTCGTGGAAAAATTGACAAAAATGACGGCGCTTTGCTCGCCGCTTCAAAGCGCGGCAAGCGCCGTTGGTGTGAACCAGGCATAACGGATACGGCAACAGCTGACTGATTTGCAGGTGTGTCATTTGTTGTGGGTTTATGCACTGTGTTGGGTTTGTTGTTTGAACAAGGTGATGTTCATGCACGCTTCATTTTGTGCACCACTAATAAAACATGGTAACACTTTAGTATGGGGAACATATTCACCATTAATTAGATGTTTGTTAACATGCAAATTAGTAACATATTGGCTCTTAACTAGTCATTATTAAGTATTTATTAATGCCTTATTCAGCATGGCCTTATTATAACCCTAACCCTCTAACCCTAACCCTTACCAAATAACTCTAAATTAAGTCTTTGTTACTTAGAATATGTTCCCCATACTAAAGTGTTACCAAAAACATATAACTTTGTCTTGAATTTGAAAAAAAAAAAAACATTTTATTTTTCACTAAAGAAGGGTTGGGTGAATGCGCGTATGAAACTGGTGGGGTTCGGTACCTCCAACAAGGTTAAGAACCACTGCTCTAAACCTTTGACCGGTCCAGTGTCGTAATCATAACAATAATACGTATTGATTAATTACAGTGGAAACTCTTAAGGCTTGTATCTCCAAACAATTCTCCCCCGTAGGAACGCAATTAGTCTGTTCCGGCGTCAATTGTAGCCTATACATGTTTAAAGTAACATTTGAACATCTTTAATTGACAAAAAGTCTCCAGTATGACAACAAGCAGTATAGCAGCAAGCTAGCGAACGGAACAAGGGATGTGAGGAAACTTATAAAGAAATAATAATAATAATAACCAAATAACCCCCAAAAATGATCTTGTTTTTTACTGAACCTCTGAGTTTTCTGTTCAAATTTTGCATCATTCAAAAAAATGACTTAATATTATCAATAATAATAATGGCATTTAGGTATGAGGGGCCGTTAGGGTAATCATTCAGAATGACCTCCTACATACACTACTGAAATGCTCTCACATAAACAACTGAAATGTTTTTCTCTCACAGGTATGAGGGGCCGTTAGGGTAATCATTCAGAATGACCTCCTACATACACTACTGAAATGCTCTCACATAAACAACTGAAATGTTTTTCTCTCACACTCACTACTGAAATGTTTTTCCCTCACACACACTACTAAAATGCTCTTACATACACTACTGAAATGCTCTCACATACACTACTGAAATGCTCTCACATACACTACTGAAATGCTCTCACATACGCTACTGAAATGCTCTCACATACGCTACTGAAATGTGTATGTATGTGAGAGCATTTTAGTAGTGTTTATAAGAGTGTTTCAGTAGTGTATGTAAGAGCATTTTAGTAGTATTTATAAGAGTGTTTCAGTAGTGTATGTAAGAGCATTTTAGTAGTGTTTATAAGAGTGTTTCAGTAGTGTATGTAAGAGCATTTCAGTAGTGTGTATAAGAGTGTTTCAGTAGGGTGTGTGAGAGAAAAACATTTTAGTTGTTTATGTGAGAGCATTTCAGTAGTGTTAATGAGAGTGTTTCAGTAGTGTGTATAAGAGTGTTTCAATAGTGTGTGTGAGAGAAAAACATTTCAGTTGTGTATGTGAGAGCATTTCAGTAGTGTCTATAAGAGTGTTTCAGTAGTGTGTGTGAGAGAAAAACATTTCAGTAGTGTGTATAAGAGTGTTTCAGTAGTGTGTGGGAGAGAAAAACATTTTAGTTGTTTATGTGAGAGCATTTCAGTAGTGTGTATAAGAGTGTTTCAATAGTGTGTATAAGAGTGTTTCAGTAGTGTGTGTGAGAGAAAAACATTTCAGTAGTGTGTATAAGAGTGTTTCAATAGTGTGTATAAGAGTGTTTCAGTAGTGTGTGGGAGAGAAAAACATTTTAGTTGTTTATGTGAGAGCATTTCAGTAGTGTGTATAAGAGTGTTTCAGTAGTGTGTATAAGAGTGTTTCAGTAGTGTGTATAAGAGTGTTTCAATAGTGTGTATAAGAGTGTTTCAGTAGTGTGTGTGAGAGAAAAACATTTCAGTTGTGTATGTGAGAGCATTTCAGTAGTGTCTATAAGAGTGTTTCAGTAGTGTGTGTGAGAGAAAAACATTTCAGTAGTGTGTGTGAGAGAAAAACATTTCAGTTGTGTATGTGAGAGCATTTCAGTAGTGTCTATAAGAGTGTTTCAGTAGTGTGTATAAGAGTGTTTCAATAGTGTGTATAAGAGTGTTTCAGTAGTGTGTGTGAGAGAAAAACATTTCAGTTGTGTATGTGAGAGCATTTCAGTAGTGTCTATAAGAGTGTTTCAGTAGTGTGTGTGAGAGAAAAACATTTCAGTAGTGTGTGTGAGAGAAAAACATTTCAGTTGTGTATGTGAGAGCATTTCAGTAGTGTCTATAAGAGTGTTTCAGTAGTGTGTATAAGAGTGTTTCAGTAGTGTGTGTGAGAGAACAACATTTCAGTAGTGTATGTAAGAGTGTTTCAGTAGTGTGTATGAGAGAACAACATTTCAGTAGTGTGTATAAGAGTGTTTCAGTAGTGTGTGTAAGAGTGTTTCAGTAGTGTGTGTGAGAGAACAACATTTCAGTAGTGTATGTGAGAGGTCATTCTGAATAATGTCCCTAGCGGCCCCTCATATTTAGGCAGCATTGCAGATGAAACAATGAAACATTTCATATCCAGTTATCATTATTCTTACAGTGTTGTTGAATGTGCTCAAAAAGTACTCACAGTTTACACACGCTGAAATATTTTAGCCAAATGTTTATTTTTTAAAAACGGTAATGTATTCATGCGAGTTAGCAATTAGTGCGCTAGCGGCCTCTCTAGGAAATGAGCAGCACTTTTCACAAGTGCGGTAATGAAGGTTTGACAATATTTACCATTTTGGAACGGTATTAATAACAGTCAGGAATTTTACCAAAGTCGATCATTCTAGTAATGACATCGTTTGGCTGCATGTTGACGAAGACGCGGTTCTAAAATAGTTTTATATCAAATACATTTTTGCAATAATTTTCGATAAAGCTCAGAACTTCCCCTTAGCGTCAAATACAAATCTGTGAATCGCTGATACCTGATGCTGAAATGCCTTTGATGTTTACGGCGTACGTTCACAAAAATATTGCTGTGTTGACAATTTTAGGACCGTTGATTTAATTAGTCCTGATTTTTCTCTGTCCACATAGATATGATGAACAATCTTTCCCACGTCAGTACAGTAATGTGTGCTACTATACTGTAATGCAGTATCTACACATTATTTCCCCAGCTATGAAAGCAGTTGTTGATATTATCAGATATCGTTGCTAAATGCATTCATTGGACTGAAGCCAGTTAAAGGAAATGGTGACCTTTTTTTTAATAGCACCTTGAAACGCTACACGCCCTTAAAGGCCTACTGAAATGATTTTTTTTTTATTTAAACGGGAATTGATTTTTTTTTATTTAAACGGGAATAGCAGATCCATTCTATGTGTCATACTTGATCATTTCGCGATATTGCCATATTTTTGCTGAAAGGATTTAGTAGAGAACATCGACGATAAAGTTCGCAACTTTTGCTCGCTGATAAAAAAAAGCCTTGCCTGTAGCGGAAGTAGCGTGACGTCACAGGAGCTAGTATTCCTCACAATTCCCCGTTGTTTACAATGGAGCGAGAGAGATTCGGACCGAGAAAGCGACGATTACCCCATTAATTTCAGCGAGGATGAAAGATTCGTAGATGAGGAACGTGAGAGTGAAGGACTAGAGTGCAGTGCAGGACGTATCTTTTTTCGCTCTGACCGTAACTTAGGTACAAGCTGGCTCATTGGATTCCACACTCTCCTTTTTCTATTGTGGATCACGGATTTGTATTTTAAACCACCTGGGATACTATATCCTCTTGAAAATGAGAGTCGAGAACGCGAAATGGACATTCAGTGCTTTTTATCTCCACGACAATACATCGGCGAAATGCTTTAGCTACGAGCTAACGTGCTAGCATCGTGCTTTAACTGCATATAGAAACAAAAGAAATAAACCCCTGACTGGAAGGATAGATAGAAAATCAACAATACTATTAAACCGTGGACATGTAAATACACGGTTAATGCTTTCCAGGCTGGCGAAGGTTAACAATGCTGTGCTAACGACGCCATTGAAGCTAACTTAGCAACCGGACCGCACAGAGCTATGCTAAAAACATTAGCTCTCCACCTACGCCAGCCAGCCCTCATCTGCTCATCAACACCCGTGCTCACCTGCGTTCCAGCGATCGGCAGAAGGACGAAGGACTTCACCCGATGCGTTTGGCGGCCCGGAGACGTAGGAAGTCAAGGTGAGGTCGGCGGCTAGCGCTCCAACAAAGTCCTCCTGGTTGTGTTGCTGTAGTCCGCTGCTAATACACCGATCCCACCTACAACTGTCTTCTTTGCAGCCTTCATTGTTCATTAAACAAATTGTAAAAGATGTCCAGAATACTGTGGAATTATGAAATGAAAACAGAGCTTTTTGTATAGGATTCTACGGGGTACCATAACTTCCGTTACTCTGACTTCGTCACGCGCATACGTCATCATACCGCGACGTTTCAGCCGGATATTTCCCGGGAAATTTAAAATGTCACTTTATAAGTTAACCCGGCCGTATTGGCATGTGTTGCAATGTTAAGATTTCATCATTGATATATAAACTATCAGACTGCGTGGTCGCTAGTAGTGGCTTTCAGTAGGCCTTTAAAAGGTTATATATAATAAATCCCCCCGCATACTTCAATCCACGCCATGTGTAAAATGTATATGTTATCCTTATTTATGTACTGTATATAATTTGTGCACATATCATTACAGGCCGATTGTGTTATCAGTTTATAGCAACAGCACCTTGTCATTATTTAGTATGATTTATTGTTTTGTTGTTAAATGATTTTATTGAAGATGTCCATTTATCAGACAAATAATCATCATCGTATTTTATGATCCGTATAGTTTATAAATATATATAAATATATATATAACATTTTATGATCGAGGGGCACTTGCTTGTATAACTTTTGTGTTTCTGTACAAAACAATTCACAATCTGCAATGTTGTAATATATGTGATGAAGTTTTACAAAGAAACATCTTGTATATACGTTGGCTAAAGAGGGCTTTTTGATTATAGGAGCAGGAAACGTGTTTCTACAGGAAAGACCAACATTTGAGGTCGTTTCTTATCCGGTCGGAGGACGCTTTTCATTTATTTTCACAAGCGGAATAGTTCCATTTCAACCGGTTCGACATCAATGCATTTTCAGTCGTTTTTTAACATTTTTGTTTCATATGTTTGTCGAAATGATTAGCGTTAATTAGTCTTTATTTATTTTTACATTAACCTGTCCCATACAATTGTATTTTGTTGTTAGGCATAAACATACTAAGTTAATACAATGGTCAGAAAAGTCGTAACTTTATCATTTTATTCACATATGATTATTAATATTTAAATTACTTTCGCATATTTTTTTGTTTATATTTTTAAAAAATATATAAGAAAAAAGAATTATGACTTTATTCTTGAAAGTCAACAATTTTCTTTTTTTTTCCTTGTAATATTTATTTTTTCTTTGAAAAATCTAAAAATTATTTCTCATTAAAAAAAAAACAATTCTGATATTATTCTCAAAAGTTACTGTTTCCCCCCTTTTTTGAACAAATCACAATTATTTTTTTGGACTTGCATCTTGTATCACTATATTTTTGTAATTCTACAAATTCTCTATTTAGAATATTACAAATATACACCAAAAGTATTTGGCCACCTGCCTTGACTCACATATGAACTTGAAGTGACATCTCATTCCTAACCCATAGGGTTTAATATGACCTTTTGCAGCTATTACAGCTTCAACTCTTCTGGGAAGGCTGTCCACAAGGTGGCAGAGTGTGTTTAAATAGTCATTTTCCACCATTCTTCCAAAAGCACATTGGTGAGGTCACACACTGATGTTGGTGGAGAAGGCCTGGCTCTCAGTCTCCGTTCTAATTCATCCCAAAGGTGTTCTATCGGGTTCAGGTCAGGACTCTGTGCAGGCCAGTCAAGTCCATCCACAGCAGACTCTGTCATCCATGTCTTTATGGACCTTGCTTTGTGCACTGGTGCACAGTCATGTTGGAAGAGGAAGGGGCCCGCTCCAAACTGTTCCCACAAGGTTGGGAGCATGGAATTGTCCAAAATGTTTTGGTATCCTGGAGCATTCAAAGTTCCTTTCACTGGAACTAAGGGGCCAAGCCCAACTCCTGAAAAACAAACTCACACCATAATTCCTTCTCCACCAAATTTCACACTCGGCTCAATGCAGCCCGAAATGTAGCCCTCTCCTGGCAACCTCCAAACCCAGACTGGTCCATCAGATGGAAAAGTGTGATTCATCAGTCCAGAGAAGGCGTGTCCACTGCTCTAGAGTCCAGTGGTGATGTCCTTTACACCACTGCATCCCACGCTTTGCATTGGACTTGCTGATGTATGGCTTAGATGCAGCTGCTCGGCCATGGAAACCCATGCCATGAAGCTCTCTGCGTACTGTACGTGGGCTAATTGGAAGGACACATGAAGTTTGGAGCTGTGTAGCAAGTGACTGTGCAGAAAGTCTTTGCACTATGCTGACCTCTCTGTCAGATTACCTGGCCTACCACTTGGTGGCTGAGTTGCTGTTGTTCCCAAACTCTTCACTTTTATTATAATAAAGCCAATTTTGGAATATTTAGGAGCGAGGAAATTTCACGACTGGATTTGTTGCACAGGTGGCATCCTGTGACAGTTCCACGCTGGAAATCACTGAGAGCGGCCCATTCTTTCACAAATGTTTGTAGAAACAGTCTCCATGCCTAAGTGCTTGATTTGATACACCTGTGATTAGTGATTAGGACACCTGATTCTCATCATTTGGATGGGTGGCCAAATACTTTTGGCAATGTAGTATAATTCATAATCATACAAGAATATTTATACATAATGCAATAGACATTTTTCCCAGGATTTGCTTGTAATGTGTTAATTATTAATTGTTTCCCCAATATGATTATATAGCACATGATTTTTGTAGTGTATGACTTTTTTTCTTCTTAAATACACATTTCTGCTATAACTTTTTTTTTTTTAACAAAAAAATGTGTCTTTTATTTTGTAAGATTAAGGCTCTAAATACAACGTTTTTCCCAGAATGCATTTGTTCTCGTAAGGTTGCAAATGTTTCCTTATGCATGTTAAGGACATTTTTACAGCATTTTATTTTTTTCTAATAAAATTACGACTTTACTCCTGCAAGAATACATATTTTCTAGGGATGTCCGATAAATGCGTTAAAATGTAATATCGGAAATTATCGGTATCGGTTTTTTATTATCTGTATCGTTTTTTTGTTTTTTTTTAATTAAATCAACATAAAAAACACAAGATACACTTACAATTAGTGCACCAACCCAAAAAACCTCCCTCCCCCCATTTCTTTCTGTTATCAATATTCTGGTTCCTACATTATATATCAATATATATCAATACAGTCTGCAAGGGATACAGTCCGTAAGCACACATGATTGTGCGTGCTGCTGCTCCACTAAAGTACTAACCTTTAACAGTTAATTTTACTCATTTTCATTCATTACTAGTTTCTATGTAACTGTTTTTATATTGTTTTACTTTCTTTTTTATTCAAGAAAATGTTTTTAATTTAGTTACCTTATTTTATTATTATTTTTAAAAAGTACCTTATCTTCACCATACCTGGTTGTCCAAATTAGGCATAATAATGTGTTAATTCCACGACTGCATATATCGGTTGATATCGGTATCGGTAATTAAAGAGTTGGACAATATCGGAATATTGGATATCGGCAAAAAGCCATTATCGGACATCCCTAATATTTTCCCCCGAAAACATGCCATTTGATTTCGGAACATTCCGACTTTACTCCCACAGTTGAATTATTGAGATTGTTTGCTAGCAGAACACATTAGTGTGGAACAGGTTAGCGTAACAAATATCACGTGGAGTCCATGTTTTCATTTCATTCGTCCGTGTTAGCTCACGATCAAATCCCAAATAACAATCAAAGAGTTTTGTAAACATGAATTGCACTCTCTTGGTAGTTTTCCCAGCCGAGATATCGTATTGACCAACAAAAGTCGGGCGTATTTTATTCGCCGGCGTTTTTGCAAATTGTATTTTGGGCAAAAACATCTTTTTCCACATTTTTAAAGCATAATTGTGAAACGGTTACCAGGGTCAAAGTTACGCAATAATAATAATAATAATAATAATAGTGTTGATGGTGATGAATAGTGCCTCATGTCACACATTTTGATTTGACCCATTGTTTTCAACCAACAATAATATAAAGAAAAAGCACAGGCAAACAATATGCAAGTCGGACCTCGGATGTTTCAACGGTGAATTTTGATGCCGTTTATTGTTCAGCAACATTTCACGCTGTTTTTCACTGCACCTTTTTGTACATTGCAATAACTTTCAGAAGCATCGTGTCCATTTGAGCGATTCATCGAGGAATCCAACTTAATGTAAGATTGATGCCTTTTTACTAAATCTATCAGTTCTCTAACTATTTCACTTTCTGTCTTTTCATTTCCTGGATCGGAAGAATTTTGAGCGGTGAAGCCGATGTTTTTTTCAACTTGCTGATATTTCGTACAGTAAATGGTTGTTCCTGTATTTATGTAAAGTGAGTGTAGTGTAAATATCTTTTTTTTTTTTCTTTTTTCTGGCAAAATCTTTTGTAATCTTTCCGTAATAAAATGTGATATCGCTCAGCAAAGTCCGCTTGAAAAGGGAGATTTCTGCTCAAAGAAAAAACAACGCCACTGTTGGTTTTTTTCTCTCTCTTTCAGATCTTCAAAAAAAAAAAACATGGTGCCCTTTATTTGTGTTACACTTTGTTTTAAGTAGCCTATCCAGTCAGTGGTTTGTCTTGTTATCTGTATTTTCTTTTCTTTTATATGGATGGAGCTGTGAAATTCAAAGGAGTTGAAACATATAAATGTATATTAATATGAATGGAGGCATGAAGGTTAATAAAATTGCATTTTCTATGTAACACCAGCAAAGTATCGTGCTGTTTGTCTGTTTAACATTGGCGCACTGGGTAAGGTTCAACTTTTTCTAGTAACAAGTCATCTCATTACTTTTATGTACCGTATTTTTCGGACTATAAGTCACAGTTTTTCTCATAGTTTGGCTGGAGCGACTTATGTGTGAAATGATTAACACATTAGCGTCAAATATCAAATAATATTATTGATCTCATTCACGTAAGAGACTAGACCAGGGGTCGGCAACCCAAAATGTTCAAAGAGCCATATTGGGACCAAAAATACAAAAACAAATCTGTCTGGAGCCGCAAAAAATTAAAAGCCATATTACATACAGATTGTGTGTCTCACTGTGTCATGAGATATCAATTGAATTAAGAGGACTTAAAGGAAACTAAATGAGCTCAAATATAGCTACAAATGAGGCATAATGAGGCAATATGTACATATAGCTAGCCTAAATAGCATGTTAGCATCGATTAGCTTGCAGTCATTCAGTGACCAAATATGTCTGATTAGCACTCCACACAAGTCAATAACATCAACAAAACTCACCTTTGTGCACTCATGCACAACATTAAAAGTTTGGTGGACAAAATGAGACAGAAAAAGAAGTGGCATAAAACACGTCCTAGAAAGTCGGAGAAAGCTATACATGAAAAAAGCTAAGGTGAGTTCAAGGACCGCCAAAATTAGTAGGACAAAACGGCGCTCGCCAAATACCCGAATCAGTGAAGCATGTTTAATATAAACAGTGTGCTTTATAACAATTAGGGAGGTTTGTGTCATGTTTGTCCTCCTACAGAAACCATATTAGAACAAAAAATATATTTTTTTCCGCTCATCTTTTTCCATTTTTCATACATTTTTGAAAAAGCTCCAGAGAGCCACTAGGGCGGCGCTAAAGAGCCGCATGCGGCTCTAGAGCCGCGGGTTGCCGACCCCTGGACTAGACGTATAAGATTTCATGGGATTTAGCGATTAGGAGTGACAGATTGTTTGGTAAACGTATAGCATGTTCTATATGTTATAGTTATTTGAATGACTCTTACCATAATATGTTACGTTAACATACCAGGCACGTTCTCTGTTGGTTATTTATGCCTCATATAACGTACACTTATTCAGCCTGTTGTTCACTATTCTTTAGACCAGGGGTCACCAACGCGGTGCCCGCGGGCACCAGGTAGCCCGTAAGGACCAGATGAGTAGCCCGCTGGCCTGTTCTAAAAACAGCTCAAATAGCAGCACTTACCAGTGAGCTGCCTCTATTTTTTAGATTGTATTTATTTACTAGCAAGCTGGTCTCGCTTTGCTCGACATTTTTAATTCTAAGAGAGACAAAACTCAAATAGAATTTGAAAATCCAAGAAAATATTTTAAAGACTCGGTCTTCACTTGTTTAAATAAATTCATTTATTTTTTTACTTTGCTTCTTATAACTTTTAGAAAGACAATTTTAGAGAAAAAATACAACATTAAAAATAATTTTAGGATTTTTAAACACATATACCTTTTTACCTTTTAAATTCCTTCCTCTTCTTTCCTGACAATTTAAATCAATGTTCAAGTATTTTTTTATTTTTTTTTTGTAAAGAATAATAAATGTATTTTAATTTAATTCTTCATTTTAGCTTCAGTTTTTTCGACAAAGAATATTTGTGAAATATTCAAACTTATTATGATTTAAAATTCAAAAAAATTATTCTGGCAGATCTAGAAAATCTGTAGAATCAAATTCAAATCTTATTTCAAAGTCTTTTGAATTTCTTTTAAAATTTTTGTTCTGGAAAATGTAGAAGAAATAATGATTTTTCTTTGTTAGAAATATAGCTTGATCCAATTTGTTATATATTCTAACAAAGTGCAGATTGGATTTTAACCTATTTAAAACATGTCATCAAAATTCTAAAATTAAGCTTAATCAGGAAAAATTACTAATGATGTTCCATAAATTATTTTTTAAATTTTTTCAGAAAGACTCGAATTAGCTAGTTTTTCTCTTCTTTTTTTCGGTTGAATTTTGAATTTTAAAGAGTCGAAATTGAAGATAAACTATGTTTCAAAATTTAATTGTCATTTTTTTTCGTGTTTTCTCCTCTTTTAAACCGTTCAATTAGGTGTAAATATCATTAATTATTAATAATAACATAGAGTTAAAGGTAAATTGAGCAAATTGGCTATTTCTGGCAATTTATTGAAGTGTGTATCAAACTGGTAGCCCTTCGCATTAATCACTACCCAAGAAGTAGCTCTTGCTTTCAAAAAGGTTGGTGACCCCTGATTTAGACATTTGAAATTGTCTTTCAAAGGTATATTCTTGCTGTTGGCTTTTATCAAATATATTTCCCCAAAAAATGTGACTTATATATGTTTTTTTCCTTCTTTATTATGCATTTTCGGCAGGTGTGACTTATACTCCGGAGCGACTTATAGTCCGAAAAATACGGTACTACTACGGGGGAATAACGAACAATTCAATGAAGTGATAATCGTGCAATACACACACATACATACTAATACTACAACTACGACTACTATAACAACAATTCAATAAAGTGATAAGCATGTAATACACATACATACATACTAATACAACAACTAATACTACAACAATAAAGTGATAATCATGTAATACACATACATACATACTAATACAACAACTACTACTACTACAACAATTCAATTAAGTGATAATCATGTAATATACATCATACTTGCCAACCCTCCCGTTTTTAGCGGGAGTCTCCCGGTATTCAGCGCCTCTCCCGATAACCTCCCGGCAGAAATGTTCTCCCGACAAACTCCCGGTATTCAGCCGGAGCTGGAGGCCACGCCCCCTCCAGCTCAATGCGGACCTGAGTGGGGACAGCCTGTTCTCACGTCCGCTTTCCCACAATATAAACAGCTCGCCTGCCCAATGACGTCATAACATCTAGGGCTTTTAGAGAGTAGAGTGCACAACTGCGCACACAACAAGGAGACGAAGCAGAAGAACGAGGAAGTTATAGACATGGCGACGCCGTCGACGAGCAAGATGAAGAAAGACGCTTGCGAGTTCCAAAACGAATGGAAACAAGAATTTCAGTTCATCCAGGACAGTTCGAAGGGGAAGGTGTATGTTGCCTGTACATTTTGTAGAACAGACTTCTCCATTGAACACGGTGGCCGAGTCATGAACGGAGGAGAAGTTAAACAGGACAATACTGCCATCTACTGGATAGCCCCTGGAACACTGAAATTCAAGTATTTATTTTATTTATATGTATAATAAAATAAATATATATACATACATATATATATACCGTAATTTCCGGACTATAAGCCGCACCTGACTATAAGCCGCACCAGCTAAATTTAGGGGAAAATACAGATTGCTCCATATATAAGCCGCACCCGACTATAAGCTGCAGGGTTTCGATGTGTAATTAGCGTAGTATATAGGGGTTCCTGCTACCACGGAGGGGATTGTCGGGACAGAGATGACTGTTTGGGAATGCAAAGCGTCCCATTTATTAACAATAAATCTTTCAATCATTCAATCAAACTTTCACATCTTTGACATGGCGAACAGCATTCGTGCAGAGTACAAATAATACAACGGTGCAAAGTAATACAAAGTGCTCGCCTGTACGTTATCAAAATAACCAGCCTACCGGTATATGAGAAGTCAGTCTTTAATCATTGTGTCATCGTCTTCCTCCTGCGTACTAAAACCACCCAAATCCTCTTCGTCGGTGTCGGAGAAGAACAGGCCGTTTTTAAGCCGCACCCTTGTATAAGCCGCAGGGACCAGAACGAGGGGAAAAAGTAGCGGCTTATAGTCCGGAAATGACGGTAGCTAGAATTCACTGAAAGTCAAGTATTTCATACATATATATATATATATATATATATATATATATATATATATATATATATATATATATATATATATATATATATATATATATATATATATATATATATATATATATATATATATATATATATATATGAAATACTTGAGTTGGTGAATTTTAGCTGTAAATATACTCCCCTATTAACCACGCCCCCGACCACGCCCCCGACCACGCCCCCCACCCCCTACCTCCCGGTATCGGAGGTCTCAAGGTTGGCAAGTATGACATACATACTACTACAACAGCAATTTGATAAAGTGATGCTCATTTAATATACATACATACTACTACTACTACTACAGAAGCAATTCAACAAAGTGATAATCATGTAATACACTCACATACATACTACTACTACTGAAGTGTCTAGTTAGAGGCCAGAAGAGTGAAGATCAATCCAAAATGACATCATACATCCACAAGAGAGTTCTTTCGAGAAGGTGCAGAGTCAACCAAAGGCAATAAACCAAACGTAGGCCGGCTCGGAAGGGCTCATGACTGGAAAATGTCGGTGGATCTCAATCAAAAGCTCTGCTTTCCTTCAGAGATAGCCAGATCAAACCTCAGACCAGACCTTGTGCTCTGGTCCTCCTCACTGCATATCGTGTACATAATAGAACTCACGGTTCCCTGGGAGGCCGCTGTGGATTAGACATGTGAACGCAAAAGCCTTAAGTACACCGAACTGGCAGCTGATGCTGAGCAGAGTGGATGGAAAGTCAAGGTCTGCCCAGTGGAAGTTGGCTGCAGAGGTTTTGTGGGCCGGACAACCATCAGGCTGCTTAAGGACATTGGAGTTGGAGGCCAAACCCATCAAAGCCCTCTCAGGAGCAGCAGAGACAGCCAGTCGGTGGCTGTGGGTGAAGAGGAGAGACACCATCTGGAGCTCTAGTAAGACCTACTGTACATCACATAATGGTTAAAAGCAGAGGGGGGCTCACCTGGGAGGCCAGGTGTTGCCGATGAGCCCTCTGGAGGTGTCGTGGGCCTATCATTGAAACACCGGTGAAGGAGGGTGCCCACCTGATGACCCCAATGAAGCTGAAAACCATAACCGCTTTGAAGCAGCTCCGAAGGAGGTAGCCTACTGTTACCACTCTACTCAGGTTATTTTGTATCATGGGATTGTTCCGTCTAGTCCTCAAATTGAACTGAACTACAACCACAACAATTCAATGATGTGTAATACTACAATACATCTGTGGACAAGGAGAGTCTAGTCCTCAAATTGTACTGAACTACAACAACAACAATTCAATGATGTGTAATACTACAATACATCTGTGGACAAGGAGAGTCTAGTCCTCAAATTGAACTGAACTACAACAACAACAATTCAATGATGTGTAATACTACAATACATCTGTGGACAAGGAGAGTCTAGTCCTCAAATCGAACTGAACTACAACAACAACAATTCAATGATGTGTAATACTACGATACATCTGTGGACAAGGAGAGTCTAGTCCTCAAATTGAACTGAACTACAACCACAACAATTCAATGATGTGTAATACTACAATACATCTGTGGACAAGGAGAGTCTAGTCCTCAAATTGAACTGAACTACAACAACAACAATTCAATGACGTGTAATACTACAATACATCTGTGGACAAGGAGAGTCTAGTCCTCAAATTGAACTGAACTACAACAACAACAATTCAATGATGTGTAATACTACAATACATCTGTGGACAAGGAGAGTCTAGTCCTCAAATTGAACTGAACTACAACAACAACAATTCAATGACGTGTAATACTACAATACATCTGTGGACAAGGAGAGTCTAGTCCTCAAATTGAACTGAACTACAACCACAACAATTCAATGACGTGTAATACCACAATACATCTGTGGACAAGGAGAGTCTAGTCCTCAAATTGAACTGAACTACAACAACAACAATTCAATGATGTGTAATACTACAATACATCTGTGGACAAGGAGAGTCTAGTCCTCAAATTGAACTGAACTACAACAACAACAATTCAATGACGTGTAATACTACAATACATCTGTGGACAAGGAGAGTCTAGTCCTCAAATTGAACTGAACTACAACCACAACAATTCAATGACGTGTAATACCACAATACATCTGTGGACAAGGAGAGTCTAGTCCTCAAATTGAACTGAACTACAACCACAACAATTCAATGATGTGTAATACTACAATACATCTGTGGACAAGGAGAGTCTAGTCCTCAAATTGAACTGAACTACAACAACAACAATTCAATGACGTGTAATACTACAATACATCTGTGGACAAGGAGAGTCTAGCCTCAAATTGAACTGAACTACAACCACAACAATTCAATGATGTGTAATACTACAATACATCTGTGGACAAGGAGAGTCTAGTCCTCAAATTGAACTGAACTACAACAACAACAATTCAATGATGTGTAATACTACAATACATCTGTGGACAAGGAGAGTCTAGCCTCAAATTGAACTGAACTACAACCACAACAATTCAATGATGTGTAATACTACAATACATCTGTGGACAAGGAGAGTCTAGTCCTCAAATTGAACTGAACTACAACCACAACAATTCAATGATGTGTAATACTACAATACATCTGTGGACAAGGAGAGTCAGCCAATGATGTCCATTCAATCGTTTTATTAACTATCCGTAACACATTCAACAGGAGCTGTGTAATTAAATTTTTTGGAAAAGTAACGTGTAACTGTAACTTATTACTTTTTACGAGCAATTTTCCCAACACTGGTGATGACATACCACCGTATTTTACGAGACTTTAGCTCATTTGTTTTTTATCGTGACAACCCGCCCCTAATTAGATGAGCCAGTCCTGTTTATACAGCCACAACTTTACTAAGGACAGCTTTGTAAAAAACAAAACAAACAACAACAACAATCTGGCTTTGCTACACATCTTAAAATAAAGCTGTGCCAACTATCTGTCAGTCAGCTACACAAATAGGAGCTGCAAGTTGTTCTCTCCCCAGAAAATATAAACTTCTTATTGTTACGTTGTTGTATGTGATTTATGCTGTCTATTGTGGAGTTCAAGTGTAACGACAGGTGTGAACAAGCCCAGCTCGGGTTAGGGTTAGGGTTGGGGTTAGGGTTAGGGTTAGGATTAGGGTTAGGGTTAGGGTTAGGCATAAAGCAAGAGGGTTGGTTAGGGTTGGGGTTGGGGTTAGGGTTAGGGTTAGGGTTAGGCATAAAGCAAGAGGGTTGGTTAGGGTTGGGGTTGGGGTTAGGCATAAAGAAAAAGAGTTGGTTAGGGTTAAGGCTATGGTTGGGGTTGGGGTTGGGTTAGGGTTAGGGTTAGGGTTAGGGTTAGGGTTAAGATTAGGGTTAGGATTAGGGTTGGGGTTGGGGTTAAGGTTAGGGTTAGGATTAGAGTTAGGATTACGATTAGGGTTAGGGTTAGGGTTAGGCATAAAGAAAAACAGTTGGTTAGTGTTAGGGTTAGGGTTAGGGTTAGGGTTAGGGTTGGGGTTGGGGTTAGGGTTAGGGTTAGGCATAAAGAAAAAAAGAGTTGGTTAGGGCTAGGGTTGGGGTTGGGGTTAGGGTTAGGGTTAGGCATAAAGAAAGAGGGTTGGTTAGGGTTGGGGTTGGGGTTAGGCATAAAGAAAAAGAGTTGGTTAGGGTTAAGGCTATGGTTGGGGTTGGGGTTGGGGTTGGGTTAGGGTTAGAGTTAGGGTTAGGATTAGGATCAGGGTTAGGGTAAGGCATAAAGAAAAAGAGTTGGTTAGTGTTAGGGTTAGGGTTAAGGTTAGGGTTAGGATTAGGGTTAGGATTAGGTTCGGGTTAGGGTTAGGCATAAAGAAAAATAGTTGGTTAGGGTTAGGGCTAGGGTTGGAGTTGGGGTTAGGGTTAGGCATAAAGAAAAATAGTTGGTTAGGGCTAGGGTTGGGGTTGGGGTTAGGGTTGGGGTTGGGCATAAAGAATGAGGGTTGGTTAGGGTTGGGGTTGGGGTTAGGCATAAAGAAAAAGAGTAGGTTAGGGTTAAGGCTATGGTTGGGGTTGCGGTTGGGTTAGGGTTAGGGTTAGGTTTGCGGTTAGGGTTGGGGTTGGGGTTAGGGTTAGGATTAGAGTTAGGGTTGGGATTAGGATTATGGTTAGGGTTAGGTATAAAGAAAAAGAGTTGGTTAGGGCTAGGGTTGGGGTTGGGGTTAGGGTTAGGGTTAGGCATAAAGAAAAGAGGGTTGGTTAGGGTTGGGGTTGGGGTTAGGCATAAAGAAAAAGAGTTGGTTAGGGTTAAGGCTATGGTTGGGGTTGGGGTTGGGTTACGGTTAGGGTTAGGTTTGGGGTTAGGGTTAGGGTTAAGATTAGGGTTAGGATTAGGATTAGGGTTGGGGTTGCGGTTAGGGTTAGGATTAGAGTTAGGGTTAGGATTAGGGTTAGGGTTAGGCATAAAGAAAAATAGTTGGTTAGGGTTGGGGTTGGGGTTAGGGTTAGGGTTAGAGTTAGGGTTATGTTTAGAGTTAGGGTTAGGCATAAAGAAAGAGAATTGGTTAGGGTTAGGCATAGGGAAAGAGAGTTGGTTAGGGTTATGGTTAGGGTTGGGGTTGGGGTTAGGCATAAAGAAAAAGAGTTGGTTAGGGTTAAGGCTATGGTTGGGGTTGGGGTTGGGTTAGGGTTAGGGTTAGGTTTGGGGTTAGGGTTAAGATTAGGGTTAGGATTAGGGTTAGGATTAGGGTTAGGATTAGGGTTGGGGTTGGGGTTAGGGTTAGGGTTAGGATTAGGATTAGGGTTAGGCATAAAGAAAAAGAGTTGGTTAGGGCTAGGGTTGGGGTTGGGGTTAGGGTTAGGCATAAAGAAAGAGGGTTGGTTAGGGTTGGGGTTGGGGTTAGGCATAAAGAAAAAGAGTTGGTTAGGGTTAAGGCTATTGTTGGGGTTGGGGTTGGGTTAGGGTTAGGGTTTGGGTTAAGATTAGGGTTAGGATTAGGGTTGGGGTTGGGGTTAAGGTTAGGGTTAGGATTAGAGTTAGGGTTAGGATTACGATTAGGGTTAGGGTTAGGCATAAAGAAAAATAGTTGGTTAGTGTTAGGGTTAGGGTTAGGATTAGGGTTAAGGTTAGGGTTAGGTTTAGGGTTGGGGTTGGGGTTAGGGTTAGGGTTAGGCATAAAGAAAAAAAGAGTTGGTTAGGGTTGGGGTTGGGGTTAGGCATAAAGAAAAAGAGTTGGTTAGGGTTAAGGCTATGGTTGGGGTTGGGGTTGGGGTTGGGTTAGGGTTAGAGTTAGGGTTAGGATTAGGATCAGGGTTAAGATTAGGGTTAGGATTAGGGTTAGGATTAGGGTTAGGATTAGGGTTAGGATTAGGGTTAGGGTTAGGGTTAGGATTAGGATTAGGGTTAGGCATAAAGAAAAAGAGTTGGTTAGGGCTAGGGTTGGGGTTGGGGTTAGGGTTAGGCATAAAGAAAGTGGGTTGGTTAGGGTTGGGGTTGGGGTTAGGCATAAAGAAAAAGAGTTGGTTAGGGTTAAGGCTATTGTTGGGGTTGGGGTTGGGTTAGGGTTAGGGTTAGGGTTAAGATTAGGGTTAGGATTAGGGTTGGGGTTGGGTTTGGGGTTAAGGTTAGGGTTAGGATTAGAGTTAGGGTTAGGATTACGATTAGGGTTAGGGTTAGGCATAAAGAAAAATAGTTGGTTAGTGTTAGGGTTAGGATTAGGGTTAAGGTTAGGGTTAGGTTTAGGGTTGGGGTTGGGGTTAGGGTTAGGGTTAGGCATAAAGAAAAAGTGTTGGTTAGGGCTAGGGTTGGGGTTGGGGTTAGGGTTAGGGTTAGGCATAAAGAAAGAGGGTTGGTTAGGGTTGGGGTTGGGGTTAGGCATAAAGAAAAAGAGTTGGTTAGGGTTAAGGCTATTGTTGGGGTTGGGGTTGGGTTAGGGTTAGGGTTAGGGTTAGGGTTAAGATTAGGGTTAGGATTAGGGTTGGGGTTGGGGTTAAGGTTAGGGTTAGGATTAGAGTTAGGGTTAGGATTACGATTAGGGTTAGGGTTAGGCATAAAGACAAATAGTTGGTTAGTGTTAGGGTTAGGGTTAGGATTAGGGTTAAGGTTAGGGTTAGGTTTAGGGTTGGGGTTGGGGTTAGGGTTAGGGTTAGGCATAAAGAAAAAGAGTTGGTTAGGGCTAGGGTTGGGGTTGGGGTTAGGGTTAGGGTTAGGCATAAAGAAAGAGGGTTGGTTAGGGTTGGGGTTGGGGTTAGGCATAAAGAAAAAGAGTTGGTTAGGGTTAAGGCTATGGTTGGGGTTGGGGTTGGGGTTGGGTTAGGGTTAGAGTTAGGGTTAGGATTAGGATCAGGGTTAGGGTTAGGCATAAAGAAAAAGAGTTAGTTAGTGTTAGGGTTAGGGTTAAGGTTAGGGTTAGGATTAGGGTTAGGATTAGGTTTGGGTTAGGGTTAGGCATAAAGAAAAATAGTTGGTTAGGGCTAGGGCTAGGGTTGGAGTTGGGGTTAGGGTTAGGCATAAAGAAAAATAGTTGGTTAGGGCTAGGGTTGGGGTTGGGGTTAGGGTTGGGGTTAGGCATAAAGAATGAGGGTTGGTTAGGGTTGGGGTTGGGGTTAGGCATAAAGAAAAAGAGTAGGTTAGGGTTAAGGCTATGGTTGGGGTTGGGGTTGGGTTAGGGTTAGGGTTAGGGTTAGGTTTGCGGTTAGGGTTGGGGTTGGGGTTAGGGTTAGGATTAGAGTTAGGGTTAGGATTAGGATTATGGTTAGGGTTAGGTATAAAGAAAATATTTGGTTAGGGCTAGGGTTGGGGTTGGGGTTAGGGTTAGGGTTAGGCATAAAGAAAGAGGGTTGGTTAGGGTTGGGGTTGGGGTTAGGCATAAAGAAAAAGAGTTGGTTAGGGTTAAGGCTATGGTTGTGGTTGGGGTTGGGTTAGGGTTAGGGTTAGGTTTGGGGTTAGTGTTAGGGTTAGGATTAGGATTAGGGTTGGGGTTGGGGTTAGGGTTAGGATTAGAGTTAGGGTTAGGATTAGGATTAGGGTTAGGGTTAGGCATAAAGAAAAATAGTTGGTTAGGGTTAGGGTTAGTGTTGGGGTTGGGGTTAGGGTTAGAGTTAGGGTTAGGTTTAGAGTTAGGGTTAGGCATAAAGAAAGAGAATTGTTTAGGGTTAGGCATAGAGAAAGAGAGTTGGTTGGGGTTAGGGTTAGGGTTGGGGTTGGGGTTAGGCATTAAGAAAAAGAGTTGGTTAGGGTTAAGGCTATGGTTGGGGTTGGGGTTGGGTTAGGGTTAGGGTTAGGTTTGCGGTTAGGGTTGGGGTTGGGGTTAGGGTTAGGATTAGAGTTAGGGTTAGGATTAGGATTATGGTTAGGGTTAGGTATAAAGAAAAATAGTTGGTTAGGGCTAGGGTTGGGGTTGGGGTTAGGGTTAGGGTTAGGCATAAAGAAAGAGGGTTGGTTAGGGTTGGGGTTGGGGTTGGGGTTAGGCATAAAGAAAAAGAGTTGGTTAGGGTTAAGGCTATGGTTGTGGTTGGGGTTCGGTTAGGGTTAGGTTTGGGGTTAGTGTTAGGGTTAGGATTAGGATTAGGGTTGGGGTTGGGGTTAGGGTTAGGATTAGAGTTAGGGTTAGGATTAGGATTAGGGTTAGGGTTAGGCATAAAGAAAAATAGTTGGTTAGGGTTAGGGTTAGGGTTGGGGTTGGGGTTAGGGTTAGGGTTAGAGTTAGGGTTCGGTTTAGAGTTAGGGTTAGGCATAAAGAAAGAGAATTGATTAGGGTTAGGCATAGAGAAAGAGAGTTGGTTAGGGTTAGGGTTAGGGTTGGGGTTGGGGTTAGGCATAAAGAAAAAGAGTTGGTTAGGGTTAAGGCTATGGTTGGGGTTGGGGTTGGGTTAGGGTTAGGGTTAGGTTTGGGGTTAGGGTTAAGATTAGGGTTAGGATTAGGGTTGGGGTTGGGGTTAGGGTTAGGGTTAGGATTAGGATTAGGGTTAGGCATAAAGAAAAACAGTTGGTTAGGGCTAGGGTTGGGGTTGGGGTTAGGGTTAGGCATAAAGAAAGAGGGTTGGTTAGGGTTGGGGTTGGGGTTAGGCATAAAGACAAAGAGTTGGTTAGGGTTAAGGCTATTGTTGGGGTTGGGGTTGGGTTAGGGTTAGGGTTAGGTTTACAGTTAGGGTTGGGGTTGGGTTTGGGTTAGGATTAGAGTTAGGGTTAGGATTAGGATTAGGCATCAAGAAAAAGGGTTAGGTTTGGGTAATGGTTAGGGTTAGGGTTGGGGTTAGGGTTAGGGTTAAGATTAGAGTTAGGGTTAGGATTAGGATTAGGGTTAGGGTTAGGTATAAAGAAAAAGAGTTGGTTAGGGCTAGGGTTGGGGTTAGGGTTAGGGTTAGGCATAAAGAAAGAGGGTTGGTTAGGGTTGGGGTAGGGGTTAGGCATAAAGAAAAAGAGTTGGTTAGGGTTAAGGCTATGGTTGGGGTTGGGGTTGGGTTAGGGTTAGGTTTGGGGTTAGGGTTAGGGTTAAGATTAGGGTTAGGATGAGGGTTAGGCATAAAGAAAAAGAGTTGGTTAGGGTTAGGGTTAGGGGTGATGTGGAGGGTTAGGGTTAGGGTTAGGGTTAGGGTTAGGGTTAGGGTTGGGGGTGATGTGGAGGCTATATTTTGGACAACGCACTTATTGTGGCACCTCAGCGACTTCCTTAGAATTGTAGAGTAACACAACCACACGGCAGTTGGAAGACTCACAAGTTCACTCCACAAATGAGAGCACACAAGCTACACTTTTAGTTACTCACGCTGAGTCTAATCCGAACATCAGAAACATTTCATTTCAACAAAATGGGGCAGGCAGCAGCACTTTCAGTGCAGGAAGAAGAAGGCGATAAAAAAACATCTCCTGGGAAGCAGCTTTGTTTTGCGTTCATTAAATTACAAGGGAAAAAAAAAAGTAAAAGGCACTTAGAAAAAGCTTGAAGACACCAAAACATGTTGCAGATGTTCAACCCTGCCAGGTGCTAAGTAGTAGAAGGGAGAGGGAAGAAAACACTTTGAAATTGCTTTTTTGAAGACAAATCAATGACAAGTTACTTTCATCTTGTTTACAGCGTGGTTAAAAAAATATAATATCATGATTTACAGTAAAAAGCCCCAACATGTTGCAATCTATAATTAAAATGAAGACGATTTATGTTCACGCTCCCCATAGGAAATACTGGAAATGATCTGTTCCAGGGTCAATCTGTCACCATCCAAAAAGCTCTCACTAAACAGACCATGTTGCAAGTCACTTTTTACCTTACCGTGATGGCCATGCAAATGTAAAAAGAAGTTAAGTAATGCTGTGACAGCAATCTCAGTGACCCCCTGAATATAATTACTATTGTATGATATTTGTATACATGGTATTTATTTATTCATCTGTACAACATTCTGCACTTTCTGGGGGGTAATTTGGCCTATCACTCAAAATCATCATGAGAGACAACAACACATACAATGTACTAACAGACACCTTCATAACAATATGTAATATGTACAATATACACACTGCAAGTATATATATAATGTAGTAACAGACACCTTCATAACAATATGTAATATGTACAATATACACACTGCAATTATATATATAATGTAGTAACAGACACCTTCATAACAATATGTAATATGTACAATATACACACTGCAATTATATATATAATGTAGTAACAGACACCTTCATAACAATATGTAATATGTACAATATACACACTGCAATTATATATATAATGTAGTAACAGACACCTTCATAATAATATGTAATATGTACAATATACACACTGCAATTATATATATAATGTAGTAACAGACACCTTCATAACAATATGTAATATGTACAATATACACACTGCAAGTATATATATAATGTAGTAACAGACACCTTCATAACAATATGTAATATGTACAATATACACACTGCAAGTATATATATAATGTAGTAACAGACACCTTCATAACAATATGTAATATGTACAATATACACACTGCAAGTATATATATATATCATGTAGTAACAGACACCTTCATAACAATATGTAATATGTACAATATACACACTGCAAGTATATATATAATGTAGTAACAGACACCTTCATAACAATATGTAATATGTACAATATACACACTGCAAGTATATATATAATGTAGTAACAGACACCTTCATAATAATATGTAATATGTACAATATACACACTGCAATTATATATATAATGTAGTAACAGACACCTTCATAACAATATGTAATATGTACAATATACACACTGCAAGTATATATATAATGTAGTAAC
Organism: Entelurus aequoreus; assembly: GCF_033978785.1. Lineage (NCBI taxonomy): Eukaryota > Metazoa > Chordata > Actinopteri > Syngnathiformes > Syngnathidae > Entelurus > Entelurus aequoreus. The sequence continues at coordinate 78,278,040 of NC_084740.1, forward strand.
AGACACCTTCATAACAATATGTAATATGTACAATATACACACTGCAAGTATATATATAATGTAGTAACAGACACCTTCATAACAATATGTAATATGTACAATATACACACTGCAAGTATATATATATATCATGTAGTAACAGACACCTTCATAACAATATGTAATATGTACAATATACACACTGCAAGTATATATATAATGTAGTAACAGACACCTTCATAACAATATGTAATACAATACAATCATCTGACTTGTTCTGGTTCTATGGCCATCATCACACTTTAGCTTACTTTGCATCAATCAACCAAAAAGACACAGAAAAAGCACAAAAGTCCCGTAATGTTAATCTTGTCTTTATTCCACATCACAATCTTTGTGGACTACTCGGCTGTCTTTGCTATTACTGACCCCCTAAAATGCTCACTGAGGATGTGCGGATGTTTCGGGTGGTGCCGTGTGGCTTGAGTGCGGCTTCAGAGGCGTACAGTAATGTGACTGTTGTTACGTCAGCTTATTGTCTGATGTGCTGCTTTGGACGTGTTCTTCAACATCCTCAGCAATAATAAAAAGCACACACTAATCCAGCCTAAGAGCACAGTGGCAGCAGCTTTGAAGCACAGATTAACACAACACAATTGACTTGTCAGGCTTTTCTTTAGTTCTCTCTGTCGCGCGCACACACACACACACGCACACACACACACACACACACACACACACACACACACACGCACACACACACACACACACACACACATAAAACACACACACACGCACACACACACACACACACGCACCCACACACACACACACACACACACGCACGCACGCACGCACGCACACACACACACACACACTCACACACACACACACACACACACACACACACACACACACACACACACACACACACACACACACACACACACACACACACACACACACACACACACACACACACACACACACATATTTTGTATTTGTTACCTGCGTGAGACCTCCAAATAGTGCCTACCTCTTTAGGACCACCTTTTCTAGATATATAAAGATGTGTATTTACAACATTAATAATATATACATATCATGCAAATATAAAAAAGCTTGTTGTGAAAAATTTGTTGGAATTACAAAAGAAAAAGGTCACAATTTCACAAGTTGGCAGTATTATGATAAAAGTCGCAAGTCAAAATGTTACAAGAAAAACTGAACATTTGTGCAATATTATGACAAAAGTTGGAATTTTACTCAACAACAGTCGCAATTTTACAAGAAAAGCTTAAAATTTTGGCATTTTTATGAAAAGAGTCGTCATTTTACTTGACAAATGTCACAAACTAACATTTTGGCAATGTTATAATAATAATCAGAATTTTACTTGGCAAAATTATGACAAAAGTCATAATTTTACTCTAAAAATGTTACAAGAACAACAAAAAAATTGGCAATATTGTGATACAAGTCCGAATTTTATATGACAAATGTCACCGTTTTGCATTAAAAAGTAATCATTTTACATAAAAAAGTAATAATTTTACGAGAAAAAATTTCAATTTTACAGAAACAGAAATAATATGACAAATATAAGAAAAAAGTCGACACATTGTGAGAAAAAGACTGCTTTTAGTTCATTTTTTGTTTGTAATTGTTTTTTAATCTTCATTATTTACTACAAGTTATTACAGTATGTCTCTATATACATATTTATTTTTTTAATTAATTTTGGCCAAAGAGGGCACATTTCAATTTCTTACACACACTTATTAATACATATGTTGGCCAGAAGGGGAGCACTTCAAATTTTTACACACACTTGTTATTTCATATGTACTTTTAAAAGCGACACACAGTCAATTTGAAAAATCCCTCCTTTTTGGGACCACCCTCATTTTGATAGATTTCAAATGAGACATTCTCTATTAGATGCAATGTTATTGGGACCATGATTTATGTCATCACTTGTTCACACCTCCTCATATGGAAGCTACTTTTCCTTGTTGATGTCTCAAGAAGGGTAGAAATACAAGAACACACACACACACACGCACATACACACACATTTTTGTATTTGTTACCTGCTTGAGACCTCCGAATAATGCCTCCCTCTTTAGGACCACCTTTTCTAGATATATAAAGATGTGTATTTACAACATTAATAATATATACATATCATGCAAATATAAAAAAGCTTGTTGTGAAAAATGAGTTGGAATTACAAAAGAAAAAGGTCACAATTTCACAAGAAAAGCTTAAAATGTTGGCAGTATTATACTAAAAGTCGCAAGTCAAAATTTTACAAGAAAAACTGAACATTTGTGCAATATTATGATAAAAGTTGGAATTTTACTCAATAACAGTCGCAATTTTACAAGAAAAGCTTTAAATTTTGGCATTTTTATGAAAAGAGTCGTCATTTTACTTGACAAATGTCACAAACTAACATTTTGGCAATATTATAATAATAATCTGAATTTTACTTGGCAAAATTATGACAAAAGTCATAATTTTACTCTAAAAATGTTACAAGAACAACAAAACAATTGGCAATATTGTGATACAAGTCCGAATTTCATATGACAAATGTTACCGTTTTGCATTAAAAAGAAATAATTTTACATAAAAAAAGTAATAATTTTACATAAAAAAGTAATCATTTTACGAGAATATATTACAGAAACAGAAATAATATGACAAATATAAGAAAAAAGTCGACACATTGTGAGAAAAAGACTGCTTTTAGTTCATTTTTTGTTTGTAATTGTTTTTTAATCTTCATTATTTACTTCAAGTTATTACAGTATGTCTCTATATACATATATATATTTTTTTAAATTAATTTTGGCCAAAGAGGGCGCATTTCAATTTCTTACACACACTTATTAATACATATGTTGGCCAGAGGGGGAGCACTTCAAATTTTTACACACACTTGTTATTTCATATGTACTTTTAAAAGCGACACACAGTCAATTTGAAAAATCCCTCCTTTTTGGGACCACCCTCATTTTGATAGATTTCAAATGAGACATTCTCTATTAGATGCAATGTTATTGGGACCATGATTTATGTCATCACTTGTTCACACCTCCTCATATGGAAGCTACTTTTCCTTGTTGATGTCTCAAGAAGGGTAGAAATACAAGAACACACACACACACGCACACACACACACACACACACACACACACACACACACACACACACACTTTTGTATTTGTAACCTGCTTGAGACCTCCGAATAATGCCTACCTCTTTAGGACCACCTTTTCTAGATATATAAAGATGTGTATTTACAACATTAATAATACATACATAATATGCAAATATAAAAAAAGATTGTTGTGAAAAATTTGTTGGAATTACAAAAGAAAAAGGTCACAATTTCACAAGAAAAGCTTAAAATGTTGGCAGTATTATAATAAAAGTCGCAAGTCAAAATGTTACAAGAAAAACTGAACATTTGTGCAATATTATGACAAAAGTTGGAATTTTACTCAACAACAGTCGCAATTTTACAAGAAAAGCTTAAAATTTGGGCATTTTTATGAAAAGAGTCATCATTTTACTCCACAAATGTCACATTGTTGTAAAAAAAAAAACTTTAACATTTTGGCAATATTATAATAATAATCAGAATTTTACTTGGCAAAATTATGACAAAAGTCATAATTTTACTCAAAAAAATGTCACTATTTTACAAGAACAACAAAAAAAATTGGCAATATTGTGATAAAAGTCAGAATTTTATATGACAAATGTCACCGTTTTTGCCTTGAAAAGTAGTACTTTTACATAAAAAAGTAATCATTTTACGAGAATATATTACAATATTACAGAAACAGAAAGAATATGACAAATATAAGAAAAAAGTCGACACATTGTGAGAAAAAGACTGCTTTTAGTTCATTTTTTGTTTGTAATTGGTTTTTAATCTTCATTATTTACTTCAAGTTATTACAGTGTGTCTCCATATACATATTTATTTTTATTTTATGAATTTTGGCCAAAGGGGGTGCATTTCAATTTCTTACACACACTTGTGTTGGCCAGAAGGGGGAGCATTTTCAAAAGCGACACACAGTCAATTTGAAAAATCCCTCCTTTTTGGGACCACCCTCATTTTGATAGATTTCAAATGAGACATTCTCTATTAGATGCAATGTTATTGGGACCATGATTTATGTCATCACTTGTTCACACCTCCTCATATGGAAGCTACTTTTCCTTGTTGATGTCTCAAGAAGGGTAGGAATACAAGAACACACACACACACTTGAGAAGTAGCAGGGCCCAACACTGACCTGACAGAACATGTGGTACTGGAGAAAAAGTCTCAGGTGCATCTTTATCAGGGATCATGAAGTACTGCAAGTACCTAAAAAGAAACAATCGCATCAATAACCGCATACATAAGAATATTGACTGAATCAGGGCCGGCCCGTGGCGTAGGCCGTATAGGCAAATGCTAAGGGCGCCGTCCATCAGGGGGCGCCACGCCAGTGCCACAAATGTTGGACAAAAAAAAAAGAAGAAAAAAAAGTTGGTACTATTATTTCTAAATACAAAAAATAATCCCACGTTAATTAAAATGCAAAGTAAAGCCTATTTAATAGAAATATTATTTGTTACAACATTACGCCCCCACCTCCCTTCCCGTATCATGACTCTTTTTGAACGTCACCGCATCAAAAAAACAACACAAGATGTCAAAACGGCCAAAACTGTCAGGTGCCCAGGGAAGAAAAAAGAGAAAAGAAGAGGAGAAACGAGAAAAAGACAGAGGTAGCAGGTAGGTAACGTTAGCCTACATGAAATTATTTGTCTGTTACAGAATGTGATAGTAAACTGGCTTTTTAGCATTAAGCTAATGTTACATGATTCGGCAATTGCTAATCAATAAATAGCTAGTTCTGTTTTAACGTCGGGTTAACATTGTGGAGGGGGCTAAATTGTTATGGAAAATAATAATGTAACGTTAGGTAATTACAGTACTCCCACCTTACATTCCTCAGGGACATTTGTATTAGATCTTTTAAGCGGGTGTTTTTTGTTGACATTGTTATTGCCTTCTGGTTAGCTAATGTTTGCCCTGCAGGTAATAGTCACTTTTCCACCCCTTTATATATTAGGTATAGTTGTAAGCCTAGTTGTTAAAGTGCACATCATCAATGTTAATTAAGCAATATCACATGAGAGGGAATGCTGTTTTTTTATTTGAGCACTGCTGTGATTCGGTTAAAGATAATCATAACATAACATTCTCATATAATATTTTATACTGTTACTTTGCATTCTGCTATTCAGCATTTCACTGTAATGATTACAATAAATTGATTGTTAGATATTCATTTTTTATTTTTTGTATTCATTTATTTATTCATATTTTTTTTAATCTTGTTAACTATTCTGATTGTTAATTTGCTTTCTTTAAGTAAAAAAAACAAGGTCAAAGACAAAGATATTCGGTTTTTTGTGAGTATATACACTTCACTGCCGATGTGGGGGGGCACCTAAAATCTTGCCTAGGGCGCCAGATTGCTTAGGGCCGGGCCTGGACTGAATGTAAAATTGTCCAGAATTATGCTTCATTATTGTTTTATGCATTTGCCTGACATCACCACTAGAGGGCAATGGTCAGCTGCGGGTTGACTTCCTTGAGGAAGCCCTACAAACTTATTTTGACAATATGTTCCAGTTTTATCTTATTTCATCGTGTCTTTGTGTCTATGCTGTAATTTAAGATGCTCATATTATCTTGCGTTCAATTCAAATTCCGTTTTTTGTTCAACTCTTAGGGTTTTTAAAGTAATCACCAGCAAAGTGACCCGATAACAGTCACTAATAAACAATATTATTATTATTATTTAATGTGTAGTTTGGCCGGGTTACAAACTCCTGACGCTATTTCATTAGGTGTCACACAACATTAGCAGACTGCTATACGTGTGTGTGTGTGTGTGTGTGTGTGTGTGTGTGTGTGTGTGTGTGTGTGTGTGTGTGTGTGTGTGTGTGTGTGTGTGTGTGTGTGTGTGTGTGTGTGTGTGTGTGTGTGTGTGTGTGTGTGTGTGTGTGTGTGTGTGTGTGTGTGTGTGAGAGAGAGAGAGAGGGGCAGCAGATGAGGCGAGCTTGGTTGGTTCTCCAGGGAGAAATTCCCTATAATTCCTTAATTAAATGGAATAATTTAATTACAGTAACATTCATCAATATAATTGCGGCATTCTAATTGAGGTTTAAGTGAAAACAACAAGTCTATTCCTAATGTTGGCAATGTGCAGACATTGTTCCTCCTCCTCCTCCTCCTTGTGATCTTCCACCATGCTGTTCCTCCACGCCGTTTTTCCCCTTTGATGGCCGGCCATTGCGCATCTCGCCAGACCCCAAAACATTTATTACTTCCATTTAATTTGACCTCTCCACAGGCGCGGACAAGAAGACGAGAGATGATAGCGGCTCGGGCGCTCTGAAAGACTCTCGCTGTTCTAATCTGATCCTCCCTGTTGCCCTTTTTCATTTAAAGACTCCAAACACGCCGGCCCGCCATCTCCACGGTCTTGGATTTCACCGCAAAAGGCCGAGCGGAGTTCCAATTCATTCCCCTCGGACCCCTGCGGTGACCTCAAATAAGAAAACATCATTTTGCTGTAATCTGCCTCAAGAATGTGCCGTGTTTGAAGTTGGAATAAATTGCCTCTGGGGGAGACGGGCCAGGGTCCGCACCTTACAGGTGTGCCCGAGGACGGACAGACGTCCCCATTGTTCCCCCACAGGGTAAGTCAGCCTGGAGGAATTCATCGGCGTTTGCTGGCTTCTCGGGATCAACAAAGAGCCACTGATCTGCTCTAATTCCTGCGCTGACACACGCTTGCTTGTCAGTGCCTCTGCTTGTTGCCATCTCAAGTACTCCGACAAACTTACTGAACGTTTTATCAGCAGGAATACGTCCTCTGTAGGTCACTGGAACCTCTAAAGTCCATTTGATAATAGTCCGTCCTAGTGTCAAACTGTCCCATTTGATAATAGTCCGTCCTCGTGTCTATAAAATCCGCTACACCTCCCTGATACCGAAGTACATGTCAAACTACTTCCTTAACGTAAATGACCGCCATAACCACAACACCAGGGGGAGCTCCACTAATCACGTTAAACCCAGATTCCGAACTAACAAAGGTCTTAACTCATTCTCTTTCTATGCCACATCAATGTGGAATGCGCTCCCAACATGTATAAAAGAAAGGGCATCTCTATCCTCCTTCAAAACCGCAATAAAAGTTCACCTCCAGGCAGCTACAACCCTAAACTAACACCCTCCCCGGATTGCTAACAATCAAATGTAAACAATCAAATGCAGATACTTTTTCTTATGCCTTCTGATCTCTCTCTCTCTCTCTCTCTCTCTCTCTCTCTCTCTCTCTCTCTCTCTATGTCCACTACTTGATGTCCATATCCTAACCCCCCCCGATTGTAAATAATGTAAATAATTCATTGTGATTATCTTGTGTGATGACTGTATTATGATGATAGTATATATGATAGTATATATCTGTATCATGTATCAATTTAAGTGGACCCCGACTTAAACAAGTTGAAAAACTTATTGGGGTGTTACCATTTAGTGGTCAATTGTACGGAATATGTACTTCACTGTGCAATCTACTAATAAAAGTCTCAATCAATCAAAAAACCATCGCAGAGTGTACAAATAAGTTCTAATCAGGAGTGCTCAAAAAAATCGATTTACATCAAAAATCGCAATTTATATCCATTCCCATTCTGAATCTTGCCGATTGAATGTTACCATATGTCCCGGCAAGAAATCTGCGTTCAAAGAACTCCGGCTTATTAGTGATTCCCAGAGCCCAAAAAAAGTATGCGGGCTATAGAGTGTTTTCTATTGGGGCTCCAGTACTATGGAATGCCCTCCCGGTAACAGTTAGAGATGCTACCTCAGTAGAAGCATTTAAGTCCCATCTTAAAACTCATTTGTATACTCTAGCCCAGGGGTCACCAACGCGGTGCCCGCGGGCACCAGGTAGCCCGTAAGGACCAGATGAGTAGCCCGCTGGCCTGTTCTAAAAAATAGCTCAAATAGCAGCACTTACCAGTGAGCTGCCTCTATTTTTTACATTTTATTTATTTACTAGCAAGCTGGTCTCGCTTTGCCTGACATTTTTAATTCTAAGAGAGACAAAACTCAAATAGAATTTGAAAATCCAAGAAAATATTTTAAAGACTTGGTCTTCACTTGTTTAAATAAATTCATTAATTTTTTTACTTTGCTTCTTATAACTTTCAGAAAGACAATTTTAGAGAAAAAATACAACCTTAAAAATGATTTTAGGATTTTTAAACACATATACCTTTTTACCTTTTAAATTCCTTCCTCTTCTTTCCTGACAATTTCAATCAATGTTCAAGTAAATTTATTTTTTTTATTGTAAAGAATAATAAATAAATTTTAATTTAATTCTTCATTTTAGCTTCTGTTTTTTCGACAAAGAATATTTGTGAAATATTTCTTCACACTTATTATTTATTCTGGCAAATCTAGAAAATTTGTAAAATCAAATTTAAATCTTATTTCAAAGTCTTTTGAATTTCTTTTAAAATTTTTGTTCTGGAAAATCTAGAAAAAATAATGATATAGAAATATAGTTTGGTCCAATTTGTTATATATTCTAACAAAGTGTAGATTGGATTTTAACCTATTTAAAACATGTCATCAAAATTGTAAAATTAATCTTAATCAGGAAAAATTACTAATGATGTTCCATACATTTTTTTTAAAAAGTTCTTCTCTTTTTTTTTCCGGTTGAATTTTAAAGAGTCGAAATTGAAGATAAACTATGTTTCAAAATTTAATTGTCATTTTTTTCGGGTTTTCTCCTCTTTCAAACCGTTCAATTAAGTGTAAATATCATTAATTATTAATAATAACATAGAGTTAAAGGTAAATTGAGCAAATTGGCTATTTCTGGCAATTTATTGAAGTGTGTATCAAACTGGTAGCCCTTCGCATTAATCACTACCCAAGAAGTAGCTCTTGCTTTCAAAAAGGTTGGTGACCCCTGCACTAGCCTTTAAATAGACCCCCCTTTTTAGACCAGTTGATCTGCCGTTTCTTTTCTTTTCTCCTCTGCCCCCCTCTCATGCGTGGAGGGGGCACATGTCCGGTGGCCATGGATGAAGTGCTGGCTGTCCAGAGTCGGGACCCGGGGTGGACCGCTAGCCTGTGCATCGGTTGGGGACATCTCTGTGCTGCTGACCTGTCTCCGCTCAGGATGGTCTCCTGCTGGCCCCACTATGGACTGGACTCTCACTATTATGTTAGATCCACTATGGACTGGACTCTCACTATTATGTTAGATCCACTATGGACTGGAGTCTCACTATTATGTTAGATCCACTATGGACTGGACTCTCACTATTATGTTAGATCCACTATGGACTGGACTCTCTCACTATTATGTTAGATCCACTATGGACTGGACTCTCACACTATTATGTTAGATCCACTATGGACTGGACTCTCACTATTATGTTAGATCCACTATGGACTGGACTTTCACTATTATGTTAGATCCACTATGGACTGGACTCTCACTATTATGTTAGATCCACTATGGACTGGACTCTCACTATTATGTTAGATCCACTATGGACTGGAGTCTCACTATTATGTTAGATCCACTATGGACTGGACTCTCACTATTATGTTAGATCCACTATGGACTGGACTCTCTCACTATTATGTTAGATCCACTATGGACTGGACTCTCACACTATTATGTTAGATCCACTATGGACTGGACTCTCACTATTATGTTAGATCCACTATGGACTGGACTTTCACTATTATGTTAGATCCACTATGGACTGGACTCTCACTATTATGTTAGATCCACTATGGACTGGACTCTCACTATTATGTTAGATCCACTATGGACTGGACTCTCACACTATTATGTTAGATCCACTATGGACTGAACTCTCACTATTATGTTAGATCCACTATGGACTGGACTCTCACTATTATGTTAGATCCACTATGGACTGGACTCTCACTATTATGTTAGATCCACTATGGACTGGACTCTCACTATTATGTTAGAGGACTCTCACTATTATGTTAGATCCACTATGGACTGGACTCTCACTATTATGTTAGATCCACTATGGACTGGACTCTCACTATTATGTTAGATCCACTATGGACTGGACTCTCACACTATTATGTTAGATCCACTATGGACTGGACTCTCACTATTATGTTAGATCCACTATGGACTGGACTCTCACACTATTATGTTAGATCCACTATGGACTGGACTCTCACACTATTATGTTAGATCCACTATGGACTGGACTCTCACTATTATGTTAGATCCACTATGGACTGGACTCTCACACTATTATGTTAGATCCACTATGGACTGGACTCTCACTATTATGTTAGATCCACTATGGACTGGACTCTCACTATTATGTTAGATCCACTATGGACTGGACTCTCACACTATTATGTTAGATCCACTATGGACTGGACTCTCACACTATTATGTTAGATCCACTATGGACTGGACTCTCACACTATTATGTTAGATCCACTATGGACTGGACTCTCACTATTATGTTAGATCCACTATGGACTGGACTCTCACTATTATGTTAGATCCACTATGGACTGGACTCTCACTATATTATGTTAGATCCACTATGGACTGGACTCTCACACTATTATGTTAAATCCACTATGGACTGGACTCTCACAATATTATGTTAGATCCACTATGGACTGGACTCTCACTATTATGTTAGATCCACTATGGACTGGACTCTCACACTATTATGTTAGATCCACTATGGACTGGACTCTCACTATTATGTTAGATCCACTATGGACCGGACTTTCACTATTATGTTAGATCCACTATGGACTGGACTCTCACTATTATGTTAGATCCACTATGGACTGGACTCTCACTATTATGTTAGATCCACTATGGACTGGACTCTCACACTATTATGTTAGATCCACTATGGACTGGACTCTCACTATTATGTTAGATCCACTATGGACTGGACTCTCACACTATTATGTTAGATCCACTATGGACTGAACTCTCACTATTATGTTAGATCCACTATGGACTGGACTCTCACTATTATGTTAGATCCACTATGGACTGGACTCTCACTATTATGTTAGATCCACTATGGACTGGACTCTCACTATTATGTTAGAGGACTCTCACTATTATGTTAGATCCACTATGGACTGGACTCTCACTATTATGTTAGATCCACTATGGACTGGACTCTCACAATATTATGTTAGATCCACTATGGACTGGACTCTCACTATTATGTTAGATCCACTATGGACTGGACTCTCACACTATTATGTTAGATCCACTATGGACTGGACTCTCACTATTATGTTAGATCCACTATGGACTGGACTTTCACTATTATGTTAGATCCACTATGGACTGGACTCTCACTATTATGTTAGATCCACTATGGACTGGACTCTCACTATTATGTTAGATCCACTATGGACTGGACTCTCACACTATTATGTTAGATCCACTATGGACTGGACTCTCACTATTATGTTAGATCCACTATGGACTGGACTCTCACACTATTATGTTAGATCCACTATGGACTGGACTCTCGCACTATTATGTTAGATCCACTATGGACTGGACTCTCACTATTATGTTAGATCCACTATGGACTGGACTCTCACACTATTATGTTAGATCCACTATGGACTGGACTCTCACTATTATGTTAGATCCACTATGGACTGGACTCTCACTATTATGTTAGATCCACTATGGACTGGACTCTCACACTATTATGTTAGATCCACTATGGACTGGACTCTCACACTATTATGTTAGATCCACTATGGACTGGACTCTCACTATTATGTTAGATCCACTATGGACTGGACTCTCACTATTATGTTAGATCCACTATGGACTGGACTCTCACTATATTATGTTAGATCCACTATGGACTGGACTCTCACTATTATGTTAGATCCACTATGGACTGGACTCTCACTATTATGTTAGATCCACTATGGACTGGACTCTCACACTATTATGTTAGATCCACTATGGACTGGACTCTCACAATATTATGTTAGATCCACTATGGACTGGACTCTCACACTATTATGTTAGATCCACTATGGACTGGACTCTCACTATTATGTTAGATCCACTATGGACTGGACTCTCACTATTATGTTAGATCCACTATGGACTGGACTCTCACACTATTATGTTAGATCCACTATGGACTGGACTCTCACTATTATGTTAGATCCACTATGGACTGGACTCTCACACTATTATGTTAGATCCACTATGGACTGGACTCTCACTATTATGTTAGATCCACTATGGACTGGACTTTCACAATATTATGTCAGACCCACTCGACGTCCATTGCATCCGGTCTCCCCTAGAGGGGGGGGGGGGGGGGGGGGGGGGGACATTTGCGGTCCTCTCCAAGGTTTCTCATAGTCATTCACATCGACGTCCCACTGGGTTGTGAGTTTTTCCTTGCCCATTTGTGGGCTCTGAACCGAGGATGTCGTTGTGGTTTGTGCAGCCCTTTGAGACATTTGTGATTTAGGGCTCTATAGATAAACATTGATTGATTGATTGATTTAATATTTTTCGAGAACAGAAAGATAGAAAGGTTGTATTCAACAAAATGTTTGGGAATCTATATAGATGACAATTTAAATTGGAAACTGCACATAAATATACTCAAGACAAAGATGGCAAAAATGATTGCTATGTTACAAAAACTTCAAAAGGCTCTTAACATGTTATATAGTGCCGGTATATCGTACAACTCTAGTCTGACGTAAGATGAACTTGAAAATATTAGTTGAGCTAACTTTAAAATATGTTGGTTTAATGTATTTGATCAAGCTCCTACAACCGTGAGTCAACATGGAAGATGGTTTGTAATTATATAGCTGCAAGTATATAGTGCGTCACTATACCTGAGTATATGTTTGCATTCAGCACATACACTATATTGCCAAAAGTATTTGGCCACCCATCCAAATGATGAGAATCAGGTGTCCTAATCACTTGGCCCGGTGTATCAAATCAAGCACTTAGGCATGGAGACTGTTTCTACAAACATTAGTGAAAGAATGGGCCGCTCTCAGTGATTTCCAGCGTGGAACTGTCACAGGATGCCACCTGTGCAACAAATCCAGTCCTGAAATTTCCTCGCTCCTAAATATTCCAAAGTCGGCTTTATTATAATAAAAGTGAAGAGTTTGGGAACAACAGCAACTCAGCCACCAAGTGGTAGGCCAGGTAAACTGACAGAGAGGTCAGCATAGTGCAAAGACTTTCTGCACAGTCACTTGCTACAGAGCGCCAAACTTCATGTGACCTTCCAATAAGCCCACGTACAGTACGCAGAGAGCTTCAAGGAATGGGTTTCCATGGCCGAGCAGCTGCATCTAAGCCATACATCACCAAGTCCAATGCAAAGCGTCAGATCCAGTGGTGTAAAGGACATCGCCACTGGACTCTAGAGCAGTGGTTCTTAACCTTGTTGGAGGTACCGAACCCCACCAGTTTCATATGCGCATTCACCGAACCCTTCTTTAGTGAAAAATAAAATGTTCTTTTTTTTCAAATTCAAGACAAAGTTATATGTTTTTGGTAACACTTTAGTATGGGGAACATATTCTAAGTAACAAAGACTTAATTTAGAGTTATTTGGTTAGGGTCAGGGTTAGAGGGTTAGGGTTATAATAAGGCCATGTCGAATAAGGCATTAATAAGTACTTAATAATGACTAGTTAAGAGCCAATTTGTTACTAATTTGCATGTTAATAAGCAACTAATTAATGGTGAATATGTTCCCCATACTAAAGTGTTACCATGTTTTTTTACTGGTGCACTTGATGAAGCGTGCATGAACATCACCTTGTTCAAACAACAAAACCAACACAGTGCATAAACTCACAACAAATGACACACCTGCAAACCAGTCAGCTGTTGCCGTATCCGTAATACGCCGATAGGGAGAAGTTTTTATTTACACGATGAGTCGGGTGTGTCTTGACCTCCGCCGAACCCCTGAGGCAGACTCACCGAACCCCTAGGGTTCCATCCAACCCAGGTTAAGAACCACTGCTCTAGAGCAGTGGAGACGCCTTCTCTGGACTGATGAATCACACTTTTCCATCTGGCAATCTGATGGACCAGTCTGGGTTTGGAGGTTGCCAGGAGAACGCTACATTTTGTAGCATTGCATTGTGCTGAGTGAGAAATTTGGTGAAGGAGGAATTATGGTGTGGGGTTATTTTTCAGGAGATGGGCTTGGCCCCTTAGTTCCAGTGAAAGGAACTTTGAATGCTCCAGGATAGGAATGGGATGGCACTTTAAGTTCATATGTGAGTCAAGGCAGGTGGCCAAATACTTTTGTGAGTATAGTGTACATTATTACCCACAAAGCACGAACCACAAGCTATCAAGAGCGGGAAACCTCGACATGATCTTGATCAGACTGGGATTGTTCACAACCTGCCGCCCATACGGAAATAGTTGATATTATTCACAATATGTTTCTGTATCATGTGATGTTCACCGGAAAAAAATAAACAATGATCATGGTAAAAAAAAAACGTCAGCTCAAAAGCTAGAATTTTTCCGTAAAAATAACAGTCTACGTATTTAAATTTACAGTAATTTGGTGTGATTACCGCCTTAAATGTTACGGTAAAATTGGGGCAACTGAGCCTTACGGAAAAATAAATTATGAATGCAATATTAAGTTAACAACAAATGTATTGGTGCGTCCTGCAGTGTCACAGTGTATAATAAAAAATGGTACAATGTTTTTGTTTTGCCAAGTACTGAAGATTGATGCTTAAGACTTATGTTCATTAGTACCTGTTAACCGCCAGCAGGTGGCACACTTACCTGACATTATGAAGGTGTGGATAATTAAGCACAGAAGAAGAGGTTTGATCACGCAGCACACAATGGTAGTCGATGTCATTCAGACGTCGGTAACCAGCGTATTGGCACTCTTTCTTACAGGTAAACACACTCAAAAACAACTTTAAGTGTACTTAAACGTAGAAACGGATGATAATTAGCGCGGTAAATGTTAGCAAAAATGGCGGCTGCTAAGTTAGCCACCGCTGCCTACAACTGGTCTATCAGCACATATTCGATAACTTGTGATGTGAAATAATGTATATTTATCTCACCTAGGTTTTGTGTAATCCTCAGGGATGCTGCGGTAGTGTAATTTGTGATAGAACAACGCGCTGAAAGCCATAATCGATCTTATAAGTAGACGCAGCATTGGCTGCTGTGACGCGAGAAATTGGGCCGCCATCTTGAAGTGGTGATGAGGAGCCGGCGAGCAGCCTAAACTGACGGTTGTCAGGTAGAAAACAAAGATGCTAAACTGACAGTTGACAGGTAGAAAAACAAAGATGGTGTTCAGCGTTTTCCTGCTCAAATGAGCGGACTGTTGAAAATAGGAATCGGGGGATTACTTTCCACAATTAAGCTTTAACATTAACGTACTATTGGTTGTATTTTGTGAAAAGAATATTAGCACAGAGTTGAGATGGAGCAAAAATCTTCAATAGTACTGAAATCGTAGCCGCTAGCAAACAAGAGTATGGCCATAATAGAATTGCTTGTCAATGAAATTAATTACATTTAAAAATGTCATACTTGAATAACATAAAGTTGAAATAAATTATGAAGATAACGATTGTAAAAGCCAACGGGTAAAAGTTAGGACCACAGTCCAGATTGTGTAGGGGGGGTGTAATATATGTTTTCATTCATTTCATTTATTTATTTATTTCAGGCAATGACATAAAAAAGTACAAAGTTGACAACACATAATAATATACATTAATATAGTGCAAAAGGTAATGTATAGATCTGATAGATATGATTGTCCAGTTTTGCCTGAAAGGGAGTGGGAAGAAGATAATTTATTTAATCCCACCCCCAGATCTCCATTCAGTGATTATTCACATGAGTTTCACTCTTACTTTGTTCAAGGATTATAATACAGATGTTATATCATAGTGGCATTACCACAGGTAACAATAATTATTACACTGTAACAATCATTTGTATCAACAATGTACGAATAATGAATATACCAACAATGGTAATAGACAAAATACCAACAATGGTAATAGACAACATAGTAATAATGGTAATAGACAACATAGCAATAATGGTAATAGACAACATAGCAATAATGGTAATAGACAACATAGCAATAATGGTAATAGACAACATAGCAATAATGGTAAGGAAACATTGAGCACATGTTAACACTTTGAGACAGAGTACAACAGCAGGTCAAATTAAAGACCCTCATCTCTATATTTGAACCAGACCCCATGTTTTTATAATAGTTTAAATTGATTAATAGTTTTTCATTGCTTGTGTTGTAAGTCCAGTTTATTCCATAGTTTTACTCCGCATACAGACACACAAAAACGTTTACGAGTGGTTTGAGCTCTCTGTTAGCTAACTAGACAATATTTATATATGTTTTTATATATACAGTATTCATATATGTTTATGTTTAAGTATTTGGCAGACGCTTTTATCCAAAGTGACATACATAAAAAATACATATAAAACAATCACTGTAAACATGATCATTTAAGGGAAGAATGTAATACAAACTATCAATACAAAGTGTCAAGACAGAATAAACTCTCTGCTGCTGCATCAACAGAGATACAGTCTATAGGTCCCTAGATATATAGATATCTAATGTATTCATACATTGTTTATGTAGGATATATGCATGTATAAATAACCTAATCATATTGTTTCTTCAACTTAAAAAGGAAAATAGGAATCGGGGGATTACTTTCCACAATTAAGCTTTAACATTAACATACTATTGGTTGTATTTTGTGAAAAGAATATTACCACCGAGTTGAGAAGGAGCAAAGATCTTCAATAGTACTGAAATCGTAGCCGCTAGCAAACAAGAGTATGACCATAATAGAAATGCTTGTCAATGAAATTAATTACATTTAAAAATGTCATACTTGAATAACATAAAGTTGAAATAAATTATGAAGATAAAGATTGTAAAAGCCAACAGGGGTAAAAGTTAGGACCACAGTCCAGATTGTGTAGGGGGGGGGGGGGGGGGGTGTATTATTCACTATTATTCACTAACACTATTATTCACATGAGTTTCACTCTTACTTTGTTCAAGGATTATAATGCATATGTTATATCATAGTGGCATTACCACAGGTAACAATAATTATTACACTGTAACAATCATTTGTATCAACAATGTACGAATAATGAATATACCAACAATGGTAATAGACAAAATACCAACAATGGTAATAGACAACATAGTAATAATGGTAATAGACAACATAGCAATAATGGTAATAGACAACATAGCAATAATGGTAAGGAAACATTGAGCACATGTTAACACTTTGAGACAGAGTACAACAGCAGGTCAAATTAAAGACCCTCATCTCTATATTTGAACCAGACCCCATGTTTGTATAATAGTTTAAATCCATTAATAGTTTGGCATTGCTTGTGTTGTAAGTCCAGTTTATTCCATAGTTTTAGTCCGCATACAGACACACAAAAACGTTTACGAGTGGTTTGAGCTCTCTGTTAGCTAACTAGACAATCAGATGGACAGTGGCTATACAGTATTTATATATGTTTATGTTTAAGTATTTGGCAGACGCTTTTATCCAAAGTGACATACATAAAAAATACATATAAAACAATCACTGTAAACATGATCATTTAAGGGAAGAATGTAATACAAACTATCAATACAAAGTGTCAAGACAGAATAAACTCTCTGCTGCTGCAGCAACAGAGATACAGTCTATAGGTCCCTAGATATATAGATATCTAATGTATTCATACATTGTTTATGTAGGATATATGCATGTATATATAACCTAATCATATTGTTTCTTCAATTTAAAAATAGCTGACCATTTTTTTCCCCCTTCTCTGGGATTATATTCCCAGTTTTGATCTCGGACGTCTGGTCACTTATCAAATCAAATCAAATCAACTTTATTTATAAAGCACATTTAAAATTTACCACAGGGGTAGCCAAAGTGCTGTACAATGGGCAGGTTAAAAATAATACAAGAACCGAGCAAACACAACACAACACAAACAGAACACGATAAAAAATAAATAAATAAAATATAAAAACATAAAAACAAGTTGACAGCAGGTGTATTATGGGGCGCCATTGCAGGATGGATATCACTCAGTGTTAAAAGCCATGGAATAAAAGTATGTTTTTAAGAGAGATTTAAAAACAGGAAGAGAGGAGGCTTGTCTAACACTCAGAGGTAGGTCGTTCCAGAGCTTGGGAGCAGCAGCAGCGAAAGCTCTGTCACCTCTAAGCTTCAGCCTTGTGTCCGGGACCGTCAGTAGCAGCTGATCGGCTGATCTTAGGGATCGGGTGGGGCAGTAAGGCTGAAGGAGGTCGGAGAGATATGTTGGCGCGAGGTTGTTTAGACATATATAACATATATATACAGATATATATATACATATAAGAATATTCTATTACTGTTAAGCAAACTATGAATAATAAAACACGCCAAAACATGTGTCCTTTATCATAGCTACACGTATGACAAAAAAAGCGCGTGAAAATCAGTGGTATTCAGTGAGGTAGGATGAATGAAATGTGCTGACAGTTCATTGCTCCTGCCAAATGAATTGCACTGAGTGGAGCGGATCACCACTCCAAGATGGCGGCCCCGCGTCTCGTCAGCGCCAGTAGGCAGTAGCGCTCGATGCTGCGTACCCTTATAAGATGTCTATGGTGCTAATTGCTAATGCGCAGATAAATGGTACTTCCGGCTTTACACTTCCGGTGTGCCTTCAAAATGAACTTCATTGACACACTACACAGAAACAAACAGCAGTTATCATGTACATTAGAAATACATGGCAATAATTCTTAACTACAGTTTAGTCTGTTTGACACACCGAATACTTTTTTTAAACACATCTGTCATCTTTGTGACATTTAAAATCTAGTGTAGGCATTGACTATGAGGGTTAAAAAATGAATTTCCCTATCATAACTCGGGGGCGGCATAGCTCGGTTGGTAGAGTGGCCGTGCCAGCAACTTCAGGGTTCCAGGTTCGATTCCCGCTTCCGCCATCCTAGTCACTGCCGTTGTGTCCTTGGGCAAGACACTTTACCCGCCTGTTCCCAGTGCCACCCACACTGGTTTAAATGTAACTTAGATATTGGGTTTCACTATGTAAAGCGCTTTGAGTCACTAGAGAAAAGCGCTATATAAGTATAATTCACTTCACTTCACTTCATCATTTTCCAAATCTTGCCTCTTGTTGTTTTCTCAAACTCGTATTTAAATGGCGCCTGTTAATTGTACAGCGAAATCTGTCCGTCTGCTCAACAGCTGCTGGAGCTTTGGAGAATCATCTGGACGAATGCATTAGCGGCCTTGTTTTGAATATTCCCTTTCGATTCGGAATAATCAGGCAGCTATTCAGCGACAGTATGGCTGTGCACAGATGCCCGATCGCAGCAGAGGGGAGCTCAAACACCCGAACCGGTGCCGTGAAGAATGGGAATAATGCAGGTGTGTTTTTCTTCCTCTGCATGTGCATAATATTACAGACAAGCCT
The DNA here is from genome assembly GCF_033978785.1 of Entelurus aequoreus. Lineage (NCBI taxonomy): Eukaryota > Metazoa > Chordata > Actinopteri > Syngnathiformes > Syngnathidae > Entelurus > Entelurus aequoreus. The sequence continues at coordinate 78,297,767 of NC_084740.1, forward strand.
TGTTCAAGGTGATCCTCGCTTTGCATAGGGCTGATTAATCTTATTGTACGGCGGCTAACATTGATCAGAGATGAAATGCATTAGTCAGCAGACTGTTTGGGAGCAGGGTTGCCCTTAAGTGCTGCCGACGAGCACACTTTCCATAGGTGTCTGTGTTGGTTTTAATTTTGTTAGGTAGAATTTAGCTTAAATGGATGCGCGCCGGCTGCCCAAATACAGCATCAAACCTTTAATGCTCGGAGACATAATTTAATTTGCTGGATGGCAACTCGGACCGACTGTGTAAAAGGATGGAGTAGTTTCTAAATTCATTAGCGAGAAAGTTTGCTCGCTGATGAAAGGAATAATGCAGCGTAACATATACGACAAAGCCTGGCTAATGTGGGCATTGTCAGTGACCAAATGTCTTCTTTTAACTAATAATGTTTTATAATTTGCAAATGCCGGCTTCAAAAGTCTCAAACAATAAGTACATAATGGACAATGCGAGTTCTCACGTCCGCTTTCCCACAATATAAACAGCTTGCCTGCCCGATGACGTCATAACATCTACGGCTTTTAGAGAGTAGAGTGCACAACAAGGACAGAGAGTTCTTGGTTTCTTATGTGGGTTTATTGTTAGGCAGTTTCATTAACGTCCTCACAGCGCGGTAACAACACACAACAACAGCAGTCACGTTTAGTCTACCGTAAAGCAGTTTGTCTGCAGTAAACAGCAATGTTGTGACACTCTTAAACAGGACAATACTGACATCTACTGGAAAGCCTGCAGAACACTGAAATTCAAATATTTTATTTATATGTATATAAAAATTTAAAAAAAAAAAAAAAAAAAAATATATATATATATATATATATATATATAGCTAGAATTCACTGAAAGTGAAGTATTTCATACATATGTATAAATATATATATATATTATATATATGAAATACTTGATTTGGTGTATTCTAGCTGTAAATATACTCTCCTCTTAACCACGCCCCCCGCCCCAAACACGCCCCCCCTCCCACGCCCTCCCGCGGTCATGTCTTTCATAAATATTGTGAACGATAGGCAAAATTTAAAAAAAGGGCAGTTCCCCTTTAAGTCTTAAACAATTCAACTGTTTGCTAATGCGGTTATGTCATCATCTTGTAAAGAGCACACAGATCCATCACTGTGTTCCTATTCATTGCAATTATACTCAGCTGGAAATATTATTTATGTGTAGCATTCATGTGCAGAGCACGGACCTTTTCTATGATATATCATTTCAAATATATCATATCAATCAATACAATCAATTAACAATGTTAGGTGGATGTGCATTTTCTAACAATAAAAATTGTTTTGTGTTTATGTTGCACACGGACTGATATGAGCGACGGACCGGAGGCTATATTGAGTGTTGACAGCTACCGACCACGTACTGTATGTGTCTGTGTAGGGTGAACAATTCAAAATACAAAGATTTCAGTGATCAAGTGTAATGTGCAATCGTCCAGTTGTAGAGTCAGGAGACAGAAGCAACTGAAACATATATAAGCAAGGTGTTTTGACGCCACGCAAACGTGCCGCGATGGAGTGATTGTCTTGCTTCAAAGCAACTTAATGGATTATGTGTTACTTTAATTGTTTACTTATTTGTGTGGATCAATATTGGCCTGTGGATTACTGGATGGATATTAAGACGGTAGCGGCGATCGTGAGTTAAGTGGCGTTCACTTGAAACTGTATAACTCTTATTAGCGTGCTTGACTGAGTGACTTTTGAGGATATTTTGTGGTGTTGTGTCCAGGATGGACCCTGCCTTCCGCCCAAGTGCAGCTGGGATAAACTCCAGCACCCCCCGCGAACCCGAAAGGGACAAGCGGTAGAAAATCGGTGGATGGATGGATGTGTCTTATTTGTAATTATTCTAAGCTGATTTGTTTTGTCTATGCAGCGGCAGCTGAATCGAATGTGACAGCGTGTCATCACTAATGTATCATTAGTCCAGAATCTTCACGGTCCAGGAGAACTGACTCAAATAGTAACCAGTCCTGAAACATACCGGTACTTTGTATACGTCCATAGTTACAACACCACAAAAGTGCAAGATACAATTACCGAATTTTCCGGACCATAGGGCGCACCGGATTATAAGGCGCACTGGGGATGAATGGTCTATTTTTTATCTTTTTTCATATAAAACATTATAGGGCCCATTAAAGGAGTCATCATTTTTTTATTAATTTTTTTTCTAAATGTAAAAGACTTCCTTGTGGTCTACATAACATGTAATGGTGGTTCTTTGCTCAAAATGTTGCATAGATAATGTTTTACACATCAACTTCAAGTCGCTTTCTGACAGTCGCTTCAGGATGCGCCGTTTTGTGGGCGGTCTTATTTACGTGGCTCACCTTCGACAGCGTCTTTTCCCCGTCATCTTTGTTGTAGCGGTGTAGCGTGCAAGGACGGAAGTGGAAGAAGTGTCAAAAGATGGCGCTAACTGTTTTAATGACATTTACACTTTACTTCAATCAATAACGGAGCAGCATCTCCTCATCCGGAAACAACAACACAGGAAATGTGTCCCGTGAAAAACCGTCCGACCGGAACTGTAATAACTAAAGTTTCTTGGGTGAATAATGTTAACTCACTATACCGGTCTGTTTTAGCGCTTTCATGGCGAGTTTACTGACAGATATAAGTAAGAACTTTACACTACTTTATATTAGAAATGGCAACAGCGGAGGATGAATGTCACATAACAAGAAGATAGAGAAAAAGAAGAAGCCTATCGACTACGTCGTCGGTACGGACTACAAAGGCGGACACGCGCAATTTTTAAGGATTTATGCAGATCCCAAATACAGATCAGCAGGTACCAGAAGGTAAGAAAAGTTGCTTTTGCATAATATAGCGAAACAAAACGGCAGGTAATGTCTTACCTTAAACACACACCAAAATAATACTCCTATGTTTAAAGGCCTACTGAAAGCCACTACTAGCGACCACGCAGTCTGATAGTTTATATATCAATGATGAAATCTTAACATTGCAACACATGCCAATACGGCCGGGTTAACTTATAAAGTGACATTTTGAAATTCCCGCCACACTTCCGGTTGAAAAAGCCTTCGGAGGATGAGTATGCGCGTGACGTCAATCATTGAACCGGAAGTATTGAATACAATACAAAAAAGCTCTGTTTTCATTTCATAATTCCACAGTATTCTGGACATCTGTGTTGGTGAATCTTTTGCAATTTGTTTAATGAACAATGGAGGCTGCAAAGAAGAACGTTGTAGGTGGGTCGGTGTATAGCGGCTGGCTGTAGCAACACAACAAGGATTACTCACTTGGATAGCAGACGCGCTAGCCGATGCTAACCGGCCACCGCACGGATGATCGGGTGAAGTCCTTCGTCGCGCCGTTGATCGCTGGAACGCAGGTGAGCACGGGTGTTGATGAGCTGGGCAGATGATGGCTGGCTGGCGTAGGTGGAGCGCTAATGTTTTTATCATAACTCTGTGAGGTCCGGTTGCTAAGTTGCTAAGTCAGCCTTAGCGTCGTTAGCAACAGCATTGTTAAGCTTTGCCAGGCTGAGATCTATTAACCGTGTAGTTACATGTACATGGTTTAATAGTATTGTTGATCTTCTGTCTATCCTTCCAGTCAGGGATTTATTTATTTTGTTTCTATCTGCATTTGAGACAGATGCTATCACGTTAGCTCATGCTGATTAGCATGAGCTTCGTCGATGTATTGTCGTGGAGATAAAAGGCACTGAATGTCCATTTCGCGTTCTCGACTCTCATTTTCAAGAGGATATAGTATCCGAGGTGGTTTAAAATACAAATCCGTGATCCACAATAGAAAAAGGAGAGAGTGTGGAATCCAATGAGCCAGCTTGTACCTAAGTTACGGTCAGAGCGAAAAAAATATATGTATTTCACTGCATTCTAGTCCGTCACTCTAACGTTCCTCGTCCACAAATCTTTCATCCTCGCTCAAATTAATGGGGTAATGGTCCGAATAGCTCTAGCTGCGTTGAAAACAATAGGAAAATATGAGGGAGTGAACAACTGACAACGTCACGCTACTTCCGGTAGGGGCAAGGTTTTTTTTTATCAGAGACCAAAAGTTGCGAACTTTATCGACGTTGTTCTATACTAAATCCTTTCAGCAAAAATATGGCAATATCGCAAAATGATCAAGTATGACACATAGAATGGATCTGCTATCCCCGTTTAAATAAAAAAAATTCATTTCAGTAGGCCTTTAATGCGTCGACAATCCACCAAGCGGTGTGGCTTCATAGCTTACCAAAGTCGTACTAAAACATTTTGATAGATTTTTGAGCGCCGTGTGTAATGTTCTATATTTTCAATGGAATATATACAATGTTGGCGTTGTTTACTTGAGGGATATTGCCATCATACCTCTTACCACGTATCTCTTATGTTTGACTGCCATCTACTGGTCACACTTATCATTACCCCATGTACAAAATAAAATAGCTTCGAGGTCGGTGAGCAAAACCAGAATTATTCCGTACATTAGGCGCACCGGGTTATTAGGAGCACTGTCAAGTTTTGAGAAAAAGTAAGTGCACCTTATAGTCCGGAAAATACGGTAAGTGCCACAAAGAAAACTAGACAGCAGCTTTATTGTAGAAGCTCAAATAGTTTTCCAAGTGCCATCCTGCTGGTTACTGTCTGTAGCACAGTAGACAGTGTAATAGATGCTGTGATTACCTCGCAGAGTTGGGGCTGGAAGTCTTTCAAATCAGTGTCCTTGTCTTGCCAGTTGGTAGCTCTGCTATCATTAGCATCTTTAGCTCTCTCATCACTCGCTTGAGTGTGTCCATGCCGTCACAACAGGAGGGGGATCACATTAGTCGGGCTGCCGCTCTTTTATTGCTGCTTTCCAAACTTTACACATGGCAATACTTTTATCCAACTGGCCATTCTTTTATAAAAAAACAAACATTTACCACACTTTAAATGTAAGATTCGGGGTGTGCCTTGTTTGTAAAACTCTTGTGGTGCTGTCGGCCACGTTGCTCTGTTTTGTTGTAAGACACAAACAAGAACGCTACTCTCGTATGACGTCACAACAGAAGTCTCGCAAGATTAGAGCGGCCATATTTTGTAGCCAAGCTTCAATCAACCGATAACTGACATTCTGAACCGGACATCGACCGATCCTTACTAGATATAGATCGATCAAGAGGCTCGCTGAACAATGTATTCATATCTCTAAAGTTAAAATCAGTTTTTCATTCGTACCGGTTAATTTTTACACCCTAATGAATCGGTTCGTGTTTTTCATACCTTTCGTTGTTCTGTGAGTAATTTCACTTGATCAAACATTTTTTCACATTCCAAAAATAAAATAATGTATGCTTCGTGCTGATATCATATTGGATCATTATTGATTTCATATCAGAAGTAAAAAGTTGAATTGACACCGCCCTGGCCACGCCCCCACCACACCCCTAGCCACGCCCCCGCTGCCACAAGTATAATGTAAATCTGTGGGAAACACTGATTTGTGACATGACTCACTTACATTACGCCTTTATTTGTCTGCTTAAATTAAGGCTGATTTTAATTTGATTTGAAGCTTTTTGGTTATACCGTATTTGTCGGAGTCGCACCGGCCGAAAATGCATAATAAAGAAGGAAAAAAACATATATAAGTCGCACTGAAGTATACGTCGCATTTTTTTGGGAAAATTTATTTGATAAAAGCCAACAGCAAGAATAGACATTTGAAAGGCAATTTCAAATGTCTAAAGAATAGTGAACAACAGGCTGAATAAGTGTACGTTATATGAGGCATAAATAACCAACTGGTATGTTAACGTAACATATTATGGTAAGAGTCATTCAAATAACTATAACATATAGAACATGCTATACGTTTACCAAACAATCTGTCACTCCTAATCGCTAAATCCCATGAAATCTTATACGTCTAGCCTCTTACGTGAATGAGATAAATAATATTATTTGATACTCATACTTGCCAACCTTGAAACCTCCAATATCGGGAGGGTGGGTGGGGGTTGGGGGCAGGGGGGCATGGTTATTTACAGCTAGAATTCACCAACTCGAGTATTTCATATATATTTCATATATATATATATATATATATATATATATATATATATATATATATATATATATATATATATATATATATATATATATATATATGTGTATGTATATATATGTGTATATATATATATATATATATATATATATATGTATATATATATATATATATATATATATATATATGTGTATGTATATGTGTATATATATATATATATATATATATATATATATATATATATATATATGTGTATGTGTATGTATATGTGTATATATATATATATATATATGTGTATGTGTATGTATATATATATATGTGTATATATATATATATATATGTGTGTATATATTTGTATATATATATATATATGTGTATGTATATATATGTATATATGAAATAATTGACTTTCAGTGAATTCTAGCTATATATATATATATATATTTATTTTATTTACATAGAAAAAAAATAAATACTTGAATTTCAGTGTTCCTGTGGCTATCCATTAGATGGCAGTATTGTCCTGTTTAACTTCTCCGTTCATGATGAGTATATCATTTCGGCCGCCATGTCTGTAATTTCCTCGTTCTTCTGCTTCCTCTCCTTGTTGTGTGCGCAGTTGTGCACTCTACTCTCTAAAAGCCCTAGATGCTATGACGTCATTGGGCAGGCAAGCTGTTTATATTGTGGAGCAGACGTGAGAACAGGCTGTCCCCACTCAGTCTCAGGTCCGCATTGAGCTCCGGTTGAATACCGGTAGTTTGTCGGGAGAAAATCTCTGCCGGGAGGTTGTCGGGAGAGGCGCTGAATATCGGGATTCTCCCGCTAAAAACGGGAGGGTTGGCAAGTATGGATACTTTACGCTAATGTGTTAATAATTTCACACATAAGTCGCTCCTGAGTATAAGTCGCACCCCCGGCCAAACTATGAAAAAAAACTGCGACTTATACGGTACTGTAATCAAATTTGAAAGGGTTTTCTGTGACGATACCTAACTTTTGTGTTAGACTGTCATCATTTGGCTTAGTTGATAAAGACTGTATGTTTTATTGTTTTGTATGCATTAATACTAGCAGCGGTTAGCTTCTTTTTACACTTACGACAGGTAAGAATGTCCCAATCCTGTAAACTTAATAAAGCTGGCGACTAACGATTAGCTGTTCCTCGTTGGTTTATATCAATTACAGTTGTACATTTCTATCAGTAAACATGCAGGAAACTGATTATTTTAGTTTACAGCTAAGCAGCAAAGCAATTCACAGTAGACTGCATGGAGCAATGGCAGGCATAAATGTCATTTTAAAAGGCCCCTAATTAGAATCATACATAAATCAATTGGTGCTGCTAAGCGTTTGATTAGCTTGCAAAGGGACACGTTTTTTGTTTTTTTTAACCACGGCCGACTCTCAAACTGCAGAGGTGTAACACATAAGGGTCCCGGCAAGACAACTCTTGCCACATGTTCAAGGCTGGCCCATTAAAAAGCCTGGGGAAATTAATGAGCTTCCATTGGCACCCTCACAACAAAGGGATCTATAAAGCTGCCTTAATGTTCTCGGGGAAGAAACTTTACTCTTCAGTAGTTCCCAATCAACCGGTAGCAGCAGATTTGCTTTTATTTCCCTTGTAACCCGAAAAAAACGCTGCCCGCTGCGACTTTTACATGAATGTTACCCCTGATTGAAATTGTTTGCGGCTCATTCTTAATTAAAGGTACGTCAATAGTTAGCCGTGTTGGCTTGTCAGAATATGACATTGTGCAAAATAGTGCTGCATACGTCTCTCTTTATACAAATCCTGCAATGTACTCTTTAAAAGGAAATATTGCAAAATAAGGCATATTTGCTGCTCAACAAACTCAACATCGATTTGGGTATTCTTCCCGCACGTACGCAATTAAGAGCATGGTGCAAACAAAAGAGTGCAGAGGTCTGCAGAAAAGGTATTAATTGGAACTTTATTTATGCAGGTGCTTTTGTGCATTTGCATAAAAAGCTGTCCCACAGATGGGTTTATGGCAGCAATGAACACGCCGGCCTGGCAGTAAAACATCTGCTCAATCACAACCGCAGGCACTATAGATAGCCTGCTGGTGAAGGTGCGTGTCAAAGAAATCGTCCAGGTGATCATCAACAAGGGCAAATAGGATGACTGTTGGTTTTTAGGGACGTATTTGGCCACATTGTCACTTTAACGTCTTCATTTTATTTTAATTATTTTATTCAAGACAACAATGCTAAGCCAACTATCTATTTCTTTGTTGTATGTGTTCTATTACCTTATTTGTATTTGCATTACCTATATTTATTTTTTCAAATGAAAGAAATGCATGGTTTTATGAAATAATATGTGTTTTCACACACGTTTCAGCGCAGTGTTTTCAACTTGACGACTTTCCCGCAAAATCTAGAATCTTTCCAACGCCTCTTAGTGACTTTCTTTACTCAAAAGCAACTAGCTACAAATCTAGCAATTGTTTTGGGATGTTTAGAGACATTAAAGTGTCCTCAACGGAAAAGCAGCTATGAGCCTTTCTTACAGGCGGTCAACTCAATATCTGCTCTTAGACAGCTTGTACTGAAAACACATTTCGTTGTACGTTTAAGTGCAGTCACAATGAAGTCCAGTCCATTGTCGTCCGAGCAGAGAGGAGAGGCACATCCACTCTGTGCAAAGGTGCCGCTGTTTCTGCCTTGGTTGAGATGTAAATGTAAGTATCACTGTCACGCTTCAAAAAAAAACAAAACCTATCGTTCATGTCAATGAGCCAGTCAATTGGTTCGTTCGTGAATATCTCAACTTTTCAGTCTTTTGAGCAAATTTGATACTCTAACATTTAATAATGTAAATTGAAAATAAGACTAAACTAAGAATCAACAGCAGAAAATCGATTTACAGTTCTAATCATGATTTTAATTTTTTAAATTTAGACATCTTTAAGTTTATGGATTGCAATGCCTTGAAGTTGATCGTTCTACTATTTGCTAATAATTAATACCGGAACTGCCTTTTTTTTATTTGTCTATTTAAAAAATAAACACTTGACATTGTTCTGAGTGTGATACATGATACATTGAATTTTCTGTTAACCATCAATCGTAATGTTTTAAAAAGTATTGTTAGTGAATCGTATCGTAACCCATGTATTGACATTCATATCGGATCGCCATTTATATTGTATATTTACAATTATTTTCGATGTGATAGAATGATAAAAATGTTTATTTATAATAAAGATATTGATAGTAATGTTAATCAGTAAAAAATATTAATTGAAAATATGTAATTATTTTTACTATAAAATAAAATACATTATTACAAAATTACAAATGTTTTAAATAGATGAAGAAATATTTTCTAAAAATCCCTTTTTTCAACAAAATGTTTTTTTTTATGGTGAAATAACTTTAAATCCATCAACATTAATTATATGTGTACTGTAAAAAGTGATTATAATATACAAGTGTATTGCATTGTTTATATTTCGTGTGTTCATACTGGAAAAATGTTCAATTATAAGCTACAAAATGTATTACAATTTGTCTTGATTCAAAAATGTTACCGTATTTTTCGGAGTATAAGTCGCACCGGCCGAAAATGCATAATAAAGAAAGAAAAAAACATATAAGTCGCACTGGAGTATAAGTCGCATTTTTGGGGGAAATTTATTTGATAAAAGCCAACACCAAGAATAAGCATTTGAAAGGCAATTTAAATGTCTAAAGAATAGTGAACAACAGGCTGAATAAGTGTACGTTATATGAGGCATAAATAACCAACTGAGAAGGTGCCTGGTATGTTAACGTAACATATTTTGGTAAGAGTCATTCAAATAACTATAACATATAGAACAGGGGTCACCAACCTTTTTGAAACCAAGAGCTACTTCTTGGGTAGTGATTAATGCGAAGGGCTACCAGTTTGATACACACTTAAATAAATTGCCAGAAATAGCCAATTTGCTCAATTTACCTTTAACTCTATGTTATTATTAATAATTAATGATATTTACACTTAATTGAACGGTTTAAAAGAGGAGAAAACACGAAAAAAATGACAATTAAATTTTGAAACATAGTTTATCTTCAATTTCGACTCTTTAAAATTCAAAATTCAACCGAAAAAAAGAAGAGAAAAACTAGCTAATTCGAATCTTTTTGAAAAAATTTAAAAAAGAATTTATGGAACATCATTAGTAATTTTTCCTGATTAAGATTAACTTTAGAATTTTGATGACATGTTTTAAATAGGTTAAAATCCAATCTGCACTTTGTTAGAATGTATAACAAATTGGACCAAGATATATTTCTAACAAAGACAAATCATTATTTCTTCTACATTTTCCAGAACAAAAATTTTAAAATAAATTCAAAAGACTTTGAAATACGATTCAAATTTCATTCTACAGATTTTCTAGATTTGCCAGAATATTTTTTTATGAATTTTAATCATAATAAGTTTGAAGAAATATTTCACAAATATTCTTCGTCGAAAAAACAGAAGCTAAAATGTAGAATTAAATTAAAATTGATTTATTATTCTTTACAATAAAAAAAATAAATTTACTTGAACATTGATTTAAATTGTCAGGAAAGAAGAGGAAGGAATTTAAAAGGTAAAAAGGTATATGTGTTTAAAAATCCTAAAATCATTTTTAAGGTTGTATTTTTTCTCTAAAATTGTCTTTCTGAAAGTTATAAGAAGCAAAGTAAAAACATTCATGAATTTATTTAAACAGGTGAAGACCAAGTCTTTAAAATATTTTCTTGGATTTTCAAATTCTATTTGAGTTTTGTCTCTCTTAGAATTAAAAATGTCGGGCAAAGCGAGACCAGCTTGCTAGTAAATAAATACAATTTAAAAAATAGAGGCAGCTCACTGGTAAGTGCTGCTATTTGAGCTATTTTTAGAACAGGCCAGCGGGCTACTCATCTGGTCCTTACGGGCTACCTGGTGCCCGCGGGCACCGCGTTGGTGACCCCTGATATAGAACATGCTATACGTTTACCAAACAATCTGTCACTCCTAATCGCTAAATCCCATGAAATCTTATACGTCTAGTCTCTTACGTGAATGAGATCAATAATATTATTGGATATTTTACGCTAATGTGTTCATCATTTCACACATAAGTCGCTCCTGAGTATAAGTCGCACCCCCGGCCAAACTATGAAAAAAACTGCGACTTATAGTCCGAAAAATAAGGTACTTACTAATATTATGTAAATTTTTTAAATTGGTACAATATTAAAAAAAATTAAAACAATTAAAATTTAGATGTTAGTACTTCTAGTAAAATTGTGACCGAGAAAGTATGTATTTATTGAACTTCTTTTTAATTAAAATATGCATTTTCCGTAGGTCTGCTAAATTTTGGACAAATATAATAAACACACACACATTAATTTTCTATTTTTAGTGAATTGAGGATGTCAAAAAAGTGGGAGTTTCCAGATAAGTCAAGCACACTAGCCAAGGTGTTCAAAAGCAGTGTTAGTTGAAAGACTTTTCTGCTTCCTCAAACATTTACCCTTCAGTGCTTTTGAGTTCTCTGATGTGGAGAATAAATAAATAAAAAAAAACTACAAGCCTTATCGTACTGGCAAGAACAATCCACTTTTTTTGTTGTTGCGTTCCAAGCCGGGCCAAGTCTTTGTCCATGTGTGCCAAGCGCGTTGAAAATATCCCACTTTGTGTCTCTTTAATCCACACAAACACACTTGCTGTGCGGCTGCAAGGTCACTTGAAGTATTGATAAATCACCCAGCTGTGATTCCCTCCTGACAGCTCAAACTAACATCAAGCTGGAGGAGGGAGAGGGTGGAGGGTGAGTGGGGCGAGAACAAAAGACCATCAAGCGGCCCTTTTTTTCCTGACACTTTTATTCAATCACGGCCAGATTGCTTACGACAGCACCGGCAGCTGTTTCGTCTTCATCTTTTCCCCCATTTTGATAAAGCGTGTCAAGTCATATTTCTGCAAGTACTTCACCTCACCCCATACTGCGCCCAGCCAGCCAGCCATTGGGCATATGCACATTCCACATGAGGGGATCGTCAAATGGGTCAGGGAGTAATGGCACCCCTCTGAAGGTCGCCGCTGGCTTGCATGGAGGGGGAGCTAGGTGTAGCGGGGGTGGGTGGGGGGGGGGGGGGGTACGACAAAGCAACAAGCTGAAGGTGAAAGATAAGAACAGTCGGAGAGATATCTAAGATAGCCACTAGAAATTAAACAATGAGGGAAAGGCTGTTTTAGTGCGTCGATTGTGTTGTTGTTTTCGGTTTATTTCGGGCGCTCTTCTATTGACCTCCTCGCCGGGGGGATGGAGGTCGGCCCTCGGACAAGAAGAGAAGCATTGCAGATGTCCATTGTTTGTTTCTCATGACACATAAATGAGAATTCCTCAAACCGCCTCGGAATCTTTTTATTTGTTGTTTTTTTTTGCGGCGGTCGATACAGGCCCGGCTTTTCCTGTACGAGCGAGGAACAACAATCGCAGGTGCTGGACTTCATTGTGAGAACTGTCATGTTTGGAAAATATTGCTGTTGCTTGGCCTCGTCTCCACTGCGGACTTTTTTTTTTTTTTTAAAGGGAAAACTAGCCATTGTGCAACACAAGCAAGTTTTGTGTGGAAATTGTTGTTTGACTCATGCTGAGTCTGGCTGTATTTTTAAAAAAAATATTGTTTGAACATTTTGCCGTAATCTGTCGCCTAATTAAAAACTTGACTTATTGGGTATATATATATATATATATATATATATATATATATATATATATATATATATATATATATATATATATATATATATATATATATATATTTATCCCGGGTCTGCAGATGTGGGAAGATATGCAAAAATGAAAAAGGTCTCAAGATACACCAAACCAAGATGCACAAGATGCAACCTGAAAGTAATGTGCAACGCACAGGGAAACCTGGTGAGACGGAGGAGAGGCTGGGGCAGGACACAAACCACAGTCCCCAGAATCTCCAGGCACATGATGGAGATGGGGGCAGGAGTAGCATCGCTGGTGTGACGGAGGCAGCAAGGCACCACAGTGAGAGGGAAGTCACTCAGGATACCAGACGGCATGGCCAGAACACTTGTGCTGGAGGCGTTCGGAAAGAGCGAGTGAACTGGCCAACTGCAGCTGAAAGGAAAGAATGGGATATGTTTGACCGTGATGTCGACCAGGTGCTGGAAGCGGCGATCGCAGGAGACGTGGGAAAGAAGCTCAAGGCCATGTCCTCGATAATCTGGAGTATTGGCGCTGATCGCTTCGGAAAGAAACAACAAAAAGGCAGAGTAAACATCCAGCCCAAGGAAAACAGACGCCTGAAGGAGATAGCAATCCTTAGAGGAGATCTGCGTAGGCTTAAGAAGGCCTTTCGTGAAGCAACAGCAGATGAGAAACCAGCTCTCACAGAATTGCGAAACGGCCTGAGGGAGCGCATTAAGATCTTGCGACGAGCTGAGTGTCACCGCAGGAACAGGAAGCGGCGGTTGAAGGAAAGGGTGGCCTTCACAAAGAACCCATTCAACTACCTGTCGAAACTCCTGGGTGACAAAAGATCAGGAGAGTTGAAAGCAACAAAGGAAGAGGTGGAGGAGCACCTTCGGCAGGTCCACAGCGATCCCAGGAGGGAGGACACTTTGGAGGAGATGGAGAGGCTCATTAAACCAGCTGAACCAACTATTCCTTTTAAGGCGGAGGAACCAAGCTGGCAAGAAGTCAACAGCTTCCTCAAGAAGGCAAGAGGAAAATCAGCCCCAGGGCCGAACGGCATCTCGTACAATGTTTACAAGCATTGCGAAAGGCTCAGGAAACGACTCTGGAAGCTGCTGACGGTGGCGTGGAGGAAGAACTTCCTTGCTGATGAATGGCTGGTGGCTGAGGGGTGCTTCATCCCTAAGGAAGAAAACTCTTCAGGGATTAAGCAATTCCGTACCATCTCCCTCCTCAATGTGGAAGCTAAGCTCTTCCTGGGGATTCTGGCGAAGAGGTTAACCACCTTCATGTTGGATAATGGCTACATGGATACTTCAGTTCAAAAAGGTGGCATTCCAGGGGTATCTGGCTGTCTCGAACACACCAGCGTAATCTCCAAGATCATCGAGGATGCAAAGAGGAACCACGGAGACCTAGCAGTCTTGTGGCTTGATCTAACAAATGCCTATGGAACGATACCCCACAAGTTAGTGGAGCTGACTTTGAAGACCTACCACATACCAGAGCGATTCCAGAAACTCTTGCGTCAGTACTTTGACGGATTCAACATGCGATTCACCTGCGGAGAATTCACCACCAACTGGCAGAGACTCGAAGTGGGCATTGTCACTGGCTGCACAATTTCAGTGATTATTTTCTGCAGCCATGAATCTTCTTGTCAAGTCGGCAGAGAAGTTAGGTCGAGGCGCAGTCCTTGCAAGCGGAATCCAGATGCTGCCCATTAGAGCGTTCATGGACGACCTTACCATCACAGCAAGATCAGTGCCAGAAGGAAGATGGATTTTGGAGGACCTGATTGAGCTCACCAATTGGGCAAGGATGGAGTTCAAACCGGCAAAGTCCAGAAGCCTAGTTCTGAAGAAAGGGCGTGTTCAGGACCAGTTTCGCTTCAAGATCAGGGAGAACATCATCCCAACTGTCCAAGAGAAACCTGTGAAGTGCTTGGGGAAGTGGTATAGGGCAGACCTCAATGACCGGCTGAGTGTGAGAGAAATGCTTAGCCAAGCAGAAGCCTGGATGACATCCCTCGAAAAGAGCGGCCTCCCGGGCAAGTATAAGGCCTGGGGTTACCAACATGGGGTTCTCCCCCGTCTGCTCTGGGCACTCCTGGTTTATGAGGTACCTGTATCCACAGTTGAGAGTCTGGAGAAAAAGTTGAACACCTACTTGAGGAGATGGCTGGGTGTCCCAAGAAGCTTCTGTTCCATTGGACTGTACAGCACAGGAAGCAAGCTACAGCTGCCAATAACATCAGTGGTGGAGGAGTACAAGGTGACAAAAACACGCCAGGCCATGATGCTACGAGACAGCAAAGACAAGCGAGTACGGCAGGCAGGCATTGTCGTCAGGTCAGGCAGAAAGTGGTTAGCCAGCATAGCACTGAGGGAGGCGGAGGATCGACTGCATCACGCGGACATTGTGGGATCAGTAGCCCAGGGAAGACTTGGTCTGGGTTGCTCATCCAGAACAAGATGGAACAAAGCTGACCCAAAGGAGCGGCGAGGCTTGGTGCAGAGGGAGGTCCGAAAGGCTGAGGAGGAAAGCCGGTATGTCAAGGCAGTAGCCATGAAAAAACAGGGCAGCTGGACTAGATGGGAGAGTGTAAAAGACAGATCTCTAACCTGGCAGGACATCTGGAGCATGGAAGGCCACCGGATCAGGTTCCTGCTGTGTTCTACATATGATGTCCTGCCCACCCCATCAAACCTCCATACTTGGGGAATGGTAGAGAGCCCCAGCTGCACACTCTGCGGGAAGATAGCTAACCTGGAGCATGTCCTCTCCTCTTGTCACTCAAGCTTAGCAGATGGCAAGTTCCGGTGGCGTCATGACCAGATCCTTGCTCAGCTGGCAGAAGGTGTTGAGCAGGCCAGGAAGAGGACAAGGCAGCTCTCTAATGGGCCACGCTTCATCCACTTCGTCAGGGCAGGTGAAAGCGCAGCAGCAGGAGGGAGGAACAAAGGAGTTCTGGCCACAGCAAACGACTGGGAGATGCGGGCCGACCTGAAGAAGCAGCTCAAATTCCCAGAGGAGATAGCCCACACTACCCTGAGACCTGATATTGTTCTGTGGTCTAGAGGAACCAAACAGGTGGTGCTTATCGAGCTGACAGTACCTTGGGAAGACAGGATGGAGGAGGCGTACGAACGCAAGCTCAAGAAGTACCAAACCCTCATCCTCGAGAGCCAGCACAATGGATGGAAGGCCTGGAACCTACCGGTGGAGGTGGGCTGTAGAGGCTTTGCGGGGCGGTCGCTCTGGAGAGCACTCGGACTGCTAGGGATCGAGGGGCTGGCTAGGAAGCGGCTGGTAGCCAACATCACTAAAAGGGCAGAGGAAGCATCGCGCTGGATTTGGTTACAAAGAAAGGTGCGATGGCAGAGCCGACCTACTGAAGGACTAGGGACATAGAGTTGGGTGGCATTCAGCGGGGGTAGATCCAGGACGCTGGATCTGCCGTCGAGCCCCTCCGAAGCGTCATGGGCTTAATTCGACGAAACGTTGATGACGGGGGGTGCCCATTTGAGAATCTGCTGATGCCAACCAACTCATGTCCAGTTGAGGTATGCGGTCAAGCTTAGTTTTGGCTCAGGGAGGAGGACGTCCCTGCCATGCAGAGTCCCGCCGGTGCCTTGATGGAAGGAGAGATGAAGAGAGCGAGGCCACAGGCTCACAGATGGTGCAGGGGCGAGTACCTGTAAAGGTGAGCCAGTTGCGATACCCTTATCGTATTTTGCATATATATATATATATATATATATATATATATATATATATATATATATATATATATATATATATATATATAATATATATATATATTATATATATATATATATATTATATATATATATATAATATATATATATATATATATATATATATATATATATATATTATTTATTTATTTATTTTATATATATATATATATATATATATATATATATATATATATATATATATATATATATATATATATATATATATATATATATATATATATATATAATTTATTATATATATATATATATATATATATATATATATATATATATATATATATATATATATATATATATATATATATATATATATATATATATATATAACTCGTTATTTAAAAGAATGTATTCTATTAGGGATGCTCCGAAAAATCGATTCACGTCCAAATAATGATTTGTATTTATTCTATTTTAAACAGATTCATCATTTTTAGAGAATCAATTAAAAAAAAAAAAATTTTTTTTTTTTGCAAATAATTTTTTAAGAATACATTTTAGATTAAACACATTAAATAACTATTATTGATTTCATTTTTTAAAAACTTTTATTTTTTTTGTAATTGAGTGCAACAAGTCCAAACGGGTAAACAGTAGTGTTGTCCTGATATCAATTTTTTGGTACAGTACCAAAATTTTTTTTTTAAATGCTCCAGAGAGCAACTAGGGCGGCGATAAAGAGCCACGTGCGGCTCGGGAGCCGCGGGTTGCTGACCCTCACTTTAAGGCAGTGATTTTCAACCACTGTGCCGCGGCACTCTAGTGTGCCGTGAGATATTGTCTGGTGTGCCGTGGGAAACTATGCAACTTGACCTAATTGGTCCAAAAAATGTTTTTTTGCAAATCAATAATCCTAATAATGTGCCGTTGTCTAGTGCCTGTGCTGTGTAGAGCTTGGCAGGGTAATCTTGTAATACTCCATACCAGTAGGTGGCAGCAGGTAGTTCATTGCTTTGTAGAAGTCGGATCGCGTCGAGGATGGTTTGTCGTGATCCCAATATGCAGAGCACAGCGGGAGACAGCGTGCAGGTAAAAAGGTATGTAACGCTTAAACCAAAAATGAACAAAAGGCAAGTCCCGCTAGGAAAAGGCACTGAAGCATAGGGATGGCTATGTAAAACAAAAGTAAATCTGAACTGGCTGCAAAGTCAACAAAAACAGAATGCTGGACGACAGCAAAAACTTACAGCATGTGGAGCAAAGACGGCGTCCACAAAGCACATCCGTACATGACATGACAATCGACAATCCCCCCGCAAAGAAGGATAGCGTACGCACAACTTCAATCGTCTTGATTGTGAAAACAAAGCAGGTGGGGGCAATAGCACGCAAAGGAAGGCGTGAAGCTGCTACAGGAAAACACAAACAAAACAGGAAGGGTCACCAAAATAACAGCGCAAGACAGGAACTGAAGCACTTCACACAGGAAACAACAACAAACTGAAAATAAGGCACGACAACCTGGTGGAGTTTAATTTTTTTAACCTTTTCTGCTGGTGGTGTGCCTCTATTTTTTTAATGAAAAAAATGTGCCTTGGCTCAAAAAAGGTTGAGAAACACTGCTTTAAGGGATACTTTTAAGATAACATTTGGAACGATCTCAGAAGGAAGCATACAAAAAGTCAGCGCACTTTCTTCTCATTCCAGTGAGCATATTTATGACAATTCATCTCAAGGGACAACACCGTACTTTTATACTGTCAGTGCTGACCCAATTCTTTCGGTACTTCTGGGTATTAAGTCATGTCAACTCAAAGGGTACCGTATAGTGTTGTCTAGGGCTGCAACTAACGATTAATTTGATAATCGATTATTCTGTTGATTATTACTTCGATTAATCGATTAATAATCGGATAAAAGAGACAAACTACATTTCTATCCTATCCAGTATTTTATTGAAAAAAAACAGCATACTGGCACTATACTTATTTTGATTGTTTCTCAGCTGTTTGTAAATGTTGCAGTTTATAAATAAAGGTTTATTAAAAAAATAAAAAAACATTTTATTAAAATTTTTTTACAAAAAAATACTCTGCGCATGCGCATAGCGAAGATCCAACGTATCGATGACTAAATTAATCGGCAACTATTTTAATAATCGATTTTACCGAAAATGAACCAAACCGTGACCTCTAAACCGAGGTACGTACCGAACCGAAATTTTTGTGTACCGTTACACCCCTACGTTTTAGACATACTAAGAATTTTGTGGGAACAGTTTGAGAAAAGTGAGTCCTATGAGTCCTAGAACCATTGTGCCCCAAAGCACCAGCCAACTGTAGTTTGGAGGAACCTCACCTCCAACCTATTTGGGATGAACTAGAATGAAGATGTTTTTTTTTTAAGCCAGCGCTTCCTAGCAGCTGGTGTGTTGTGTTACAGAAAGCGAGCTGGGATGCAGTTTGGGGCCAAAGTGAATGGCCGCTAATTCCGCTGAGATTCATTTGTCAGGTGGAATGTAGAAAAAGGATCGCACGGAGGAGGGACGGCGGGGAAAAAAACGGGACATCTCACTCGGCTCAAACTTGGCCTGGCTCCCGGGAATGCGGTTAGCGAGCGTACAATCACTGCCTATTGACGGTGGCACAGCTGCTGTGGACATATGTTTCCCCACCAAAGGAGGAGGACATCAACCAGGCGGGCGCACCTTGAACAGGTTAGCAGATGAATGACGTTCTCGCTCTTTTGACTGGCTGCCCTCCATCCGTCGTGGGGTTTTTTGCCTCGCTCGACAAATAAGTTCCTCGTCAGTGTGGTTGACCTAAACTTTTCTGACATCCTTATCACGGGGTATTGTTTTAATCAACATTTTCTGGTAGCGAGTTTTCGTAACGATCCATTACATTTTTGATTGTTAATCAATCCTATCTTGAAGCAATTGAGGCAACAATGGAGTGCACTACTTGGCTGCAACCAGCAGAGGCCCTACTGTTCAACATGACCTTACGGCCACAGTGGGACCTCAAACGTTGTACAGTTTGGAAACCAAAAATGTGGGGGGAAATACGGTAAACATCAAATTGGTTTTCGGAAATTGTGGCTCAAAAGTTGCAAAAAATACAATATGGGTGTTTTTCGCCCAGCCCTAAATGTGCTACCCGTCAATTAGTATTGACTAGTTTGAGTATTTTTCCGTATTAATTTTAGTTTGAATAAAATACTCTGTTGAAAGGCTTTGTAACAAAATAAACGTAAAAAGTACCCACAATTTACTTGTTCTTTGTCCAACACACATGTACACAGCTGAAGTAACACTAAGATACTAACAGGTGTAAATATGTCAGTAGCTAATTCACATCTTTCCCCTCTGCGGCAATTCATGCCAAACACGAAAGAACAGAACAGCACCAAGATGCATGTTCGAAATAAACTCAAACCATAACAGGACAACAAAGCCATGTACAACAATAATAATATAAAGTACAGTAGTACTAAAATAAAAATTACCAATGACACAACAGCAATTAAATGACCATAGAAAGTTGGAAATAAGTGTAAGGGTGCTAAAGTGCTTGAGTGTTAAGATATACTAGAAGAGAGTTGCACATTGCCCGTTACAAAGGGCTAATTTACCATTTTTTAAAGGCCTACTGAAATGAAATGTTCTTATTTAAACGGGGATAGCAGATCCATTCTATGTGTCATACTTGATCATTTCGCGATATTGCCATATTTTTGCTGAAAGGATTTAGTAGAGAACATCGACGATAAAGTTCGCAACTTTTGGTCGCTGATAAAAAAGCCTTGCCTGTACCGGAAGTAGCGTGACGTCACAGGTTGAAGGGCTCCTCACATCTGCACATTGTTTACACCAGCAGCGAGAGCGATTCGGACCGAGAAAGCGACGATTACCCCATTAATTTGAGCCAAGATGAAAGATTCGTGGATGAGGAAAGTGAGAGTGAAGGATTAGAGTGCAGTGCAGGACGTATCTTTTTTCGCTCTGACCGTAACTTAGGTACAAGCTGGCTCATTGGATTCCACACTCTCTCCTTTTTCTATTGTGGATCACGGATTTGTATTTTAAACCACCTCGGATACTATATCCTCTTGAAAATGAGTCGAGAACGCGAAATGGACATTCACAGTGACTTTTATCTCCACGGCGAAGCACTTTAGCTACGGAGCTAACGTGATAGCATCGTGCTTAACTGCAGATAGAAACAGAAGAAACATGCCCCTGACTGGAAGGATAGACAGCAGATCAACAGTACTACCTAACTCTGGACCTGTAACCACACGGTTAATGCTGTACCGCCTGGCGAAGCCTAGCAATGCTGTTGCTAACGACGCCATTGAAGCTAACTTAGCTACGGTACCTCGACAGAGCTATGATAAAAACATTAGCTCTCCACCTACGCCAGCCCTCATCTGCTCATCAACACCCGTGCTTACCTGTGTTCCAGCGATCGACGGCGCGACGAAGGACTTCACCACGATGATCGGTGCGGTCGGCGGCCCGGAGACGGAGGAAGTCAACCCAGATAGGTGAGGACAGCGGCGGACGGCGTTGTAGCTTTCGACGACACCCCAGTTTTCAGGTAACCACAGTTTTAGATGCGTATTGAAAGAGGGAGGAGTTTGTAAGTCTCGTATGTTACTTGGTATCGTGTTCTATCATGCGATATAAAAAAAACGGATTGCCCAAAAGCACTTACTCCTGAATGGGATCACAGTCACCTCTAGATCCTGATCTAGTCGATCGACTTAAGTTTGTCTTTATAAGTTATTTTGGAGTGAGTCCATGGATTGATTGAGAAGCAGCGGCAACCCGTAACTGGGGATGGACACAGCCTTTTACTTTTTAAAAACTGTAAATCTTTATTTATTTTATTGCAGTCATTTGAGCTTTTATTGCATAGTACTGGGTTCTATATGTATGTTTTTCAATGTTATATTGGTTAAAGAAAAGTATTTCAACCAAAACAAGCTCAGGCTTTCTTGAATAATTTACTTTTAATTGACCTTGTACCAGTGAATTATGAAAAGTGTACCCGTTCCTATGCAAACTTCTAAAACGTTCTTCAATCAATCAATGGGAAACGCTGCTACAAAGAAGCTAAAATTGGAAGTGTTTTCACACATTTGAATGTTTTTCAAAGAAGCAACGCAATAATTACTTTAACTGATTGGATTTAAGAAGGATTAGTTCAATTATCTTTGTTGGAAAGTATCTAGAATCTATGCTTGATTTTTATTCCAACACTGCTGATCGAAGCGCCACTTAAAGGCCTACTGAAATGATTTTTATTTATTTAAACGGGAATAGCAGATCCATTCTATGTGTCATACTTGATCATTTCGTGATATTGCCATATTTTTGCTGAAAGGATTTAGTAGAGAAAATCAACGATAAAGTTCGCAACTTTTGCTCGCTGATAAAAAAAGCCTTGCCTGTACCGGAAGTAGCGTGACGTCACAGGAGCTAGTATTCCTCACAATTCCCCGTTGTTTACAATGGAGCGAGAGAGATTCGGACCGAGAAAGTGACGATTACCCCATTAATTGAGCGAGGATGAAAGATTCGTAGATGAGGAACGTTACAGTGAAGGACTAGAGAGGCAGTGATGGACGTATCTTTTTTCGCTCTGACCGTAACTTAGGTACAAGCTGGCTCATTGGATTCCACACTCTCTCCTTTTTCTATTGTGGATCACGGATTTGTATTTTAAACCACCTGGGATACTATATCCTCTTGAAAATGAGAGTCGAGAACGCGAAATGGACATTCAGTGCCTTTTATCTCCACGACAATACATCGGTGAAATGCTTTAGCTACGAGCTAACGTGATAGCATCGTGCTTTAACTGCATATAGAAACAACAAAAATAAACCCCTGACTGGAAGGATAGATAGAAAATCAACAATACTATTAAACCGTGGACATGTAAATACACGGTTAATGCTTTCCAGGCTGGCGAAGGTTAACAATGCTGTGCTAACGACGCCAAGCTAACTTAGCAACTTAGCAACCGGACCGCACAGAGCTATGCTAAAAACATTAGCTCTCCACCTACGCCAACCAGCCCTCATCTACTCATCAACACCCGTGCTCACCTGCGTTCCAGCGATCGGCAGAAAGACAAAGGACTTCACCCGATGCGTTTGGCGGCCCGGAGATGTAAGAAGTCAAGGTGAGGTCCGCGGCTAGCGCGGCTAGCGTGGCTAGCGTGGCTAGCGCGGCTAGCGCAGCTGCTCTCCAACAAAGTCCTCCTGGTTGTGTTGCTGTAGTCCGCTGCTAATACACCGATCCCACCTACAACTGTCTTCTTTGCAGCCTTCATTGTTCATTAAACAAATTGCAAAAGATGTCCAGAATACTGTGGAATTATGAAATGAAAACAGAGCTTTTTGTATAGGATTCAACGGGGTACCATAACTTCCGTTACTCTGACTTCGTCACGCGCAGACGTCATCATACCGCGACGTTTCAGCCGGATATTTCCCGGGAAATTTTAAATGTCACTTTATAAGTTAACCCGGCCGTATTGGCATGTGTTGCAATGTTAAGATTTCATCATTGATATATAAACTATCAGACTGCGTGGTCGCTAGTAGTGGCTTTCAGTAGGCCTTCAAGTTAGCGGTGTGGCCTTGGCGGTGGTCTGTGCCCTACTGAGTTTTGTTTAGCGCCAGCAAAGCTCAACATGAACTGCTTGACATTGCTTGAACATTGAGGGAGTTTCAGGAGGACAATGATTTGCACGGAACGGCATTAAGAAACCCGAACAGCCATCCGACGTGCTGAACAAAGACTTTTCGGCCCGGCCATTTCCGCAAATGACCCAAAATGCGAGGAGAAAAAAAGATTACATTTATTCATAGCCGCCTTTCATCAGCCGGCTTAAAACCCAAACTTGGAATTTAACGCCAAATTATATGCATATTGAGCTGACCTCTTTCACCTTTTTTTTTCTTCTACCCCTTCTCTCTTAAAGCCACGGAGGATGTGTGATATGCAAAACCCCCTGCAGATCCTTGCGCTCATCATTTAGACCATTTCAGCACTTTTTAGTTTCCGAGCCAGGGTGATCACGTTGGTCAGTAATAGATAAAGAAGTGGGGCCTCCTCCATTAGCATGGAGGTCAAACCTTAAACCTCGCTGACATTGCAGCAAGAAAAACAATAAAACTTATAGTTCACATTCCACCTTTCTTCCTCGTTCTCTTCGGTCGCTCACGTCTTCACTCCTGACCTGTTAGCTTGAGCTTTAAGTGTGTCGGGGCCGCCAAACGACTTGAAGATTGCTCGCCCGTTTGATGGGCTGTCGTTTGCAAGGAGCGCGGCCTGAGAGCGAGCTAATGACTTCCTCTGTGTGCATTACATTTGCTCTGCTTCCTCCGACATTATTGTGCTCTTATTATCTTGAATTCATTCAATATTATCTTAATATATAACAGCAGTGATGGCGCTAGGAATTTTCCCAGGGACCCCCTTAAGTCATAAAAATGGGGTCCCACAGTACACTTTTGGGGTCCCACTGTAACCGTTTTGAAAACAAATGATAAATGTATGCAATGTCAAAAAAAGTCATTAATTTTAATTTTTGAAACCGATACCGATGATTTCCGATATTACATTTTAAAGCATTTCTCGACATCTGTAGTTACAAGCATTGTTTATTTTAGTGTGCAGAGTTTCTACAAACACTGCACACAGTTTGGAACACTAGCATTAAAGGCCTACTGAAAGCCACTACTAGCGACCACGCAGTCTGATAGTTTATATATCAATGATGAAATCTTAACATTGCAACACATGCCAATACGGCCGGGTTAACTTATAAAGTGACATTTTAAATTTCCCGCTAAACTTCCGGTTGCAAACGCCTTTGGATGATGACGTATGCGCGTGACGTAGCCAGTGAAACAGGAGTATTGGTAGCCCATTGAAGCCAATACAAATAGCTGTTTTCATTTCATAATTCCACAGTATTCTGGACATCTGTGTTGGTGAATCTTTTGCAATTTGTTTTATGAACAATGGAGACTGCAAAGAAGAAAGATGTAGGTGGGATCGATCGGTGTATTAGCGGCTGGCTGCAGCAACACAACAAGGAGGACTTACTTGGATAGCAGACGCTCTAGCCGACGCTAGCCGCCAACCGCATCTGTGATCGGGTGAAGTCCTTCGTCGCGCCGTCGATCGCTGGAAAGCAGGTGAGCACGGGTGTTGATGAGCAGATGAGGGCTGGCTGGCGTGGGTGGAGCGCTAATGTTTTTATCATAGCTCTGGTTGCCCGGTTGCTAAGTTGCTAAGTTAGCTTCAGCGTCGTTAGCAACAGCATTGTTAAGCTTTGCCAGGCTGAGAATTATTAACCGTGTAGTTACATGTACATGGTTTAATAGTATTGTTGATCTTTTGTTTATCCTTCCAATCAGGGATTTATTTATTTTGTTTCTATCTGCATTGGAGCCAGATGCTATCACGTTAGCTCAGTAGCTAAAGAGCTTCGCCAATGTATTGTCGTGGAGATAAAAGGCACTGAATGTCCATTTCGCGTTCTCGACTCTCATTTTCAAGAGGATATAGTATCCCAGGTGGTTTAAAATACAAATCCGTGATCCACAATAGAAAAAGGAGAGAGTGTGGAATCCAATGAGCCAGCTTGTACCTAAGTTACGGTCAGAGCGAAAAAAGATACGTCCTGCACTGCACTCTAGTCCGTCACTCTTACTTTCCTCATCCACAAATCTTTCATCCTCGCTCAAATTAATGGGGTAATCGTTGCTTTCTCGGTCCGAATCTCTCTCGCTGCTGGGGTAAACAATAGGAAAATATGAGCAGTCCTTCCTCCGGTGCCGTCACGCTACTTCGGGTATAGGCAAGGCTTTTTTTTATCAGCGACCAAAAGTTGCGAACTTTATCGTCGTTGTTCTCTACTAAATCCTTTCAGCAAAAATATGGCAATATCGCGAAATGATCAAGTATGACACATAGAATGGATCTGCTATCCCCGTTTGAATAAAAAAAATTCATTTCAGTAGGCCTTTAATTCAGTGTCCTGGCAGGTCCGCCGATACTAAATACTAAAAGTAGTTTGATGAGCAAAATAGGAGTCTCATCATTGCAAGTTGGTGTGCAGTTATTTTGAGGTCAAACTATTACTTCTTGTTGCTTTAAGCTCATTGAAACATTGCATTGATCAAATATTCTGTCGCATTATACCCGACGTAACCCGTAATCAACCTCTGTTTTAATGATTTGGAAAGGGAGAAGCCAGCATTGATCTTGCACCTCAATCCAACAATTACAGGAAACTACGTGGAAGATAAAAACACTTTATGTGCCTCCTCTTTTGTGCGAGACGGCGCTAAGTCACAGGAGTATTCATTAAAGCCGCTTTTTTTGTGTCCCGGTTCTTTTCTTTTTTGTTGAAAGAACAGGGTTTAGCTGTGGGCCTCTCTATGGATGAGGTATAATGATCCTCCAATTAAAGACGGAATCATGAGACTTGTGTATTACTACTAATTCATCTCCTCATTGTGCTGAGCGTGTCAAATATGGCCACAAGTAGGAGGGGGAAGCGGGGGAAATCAACACATTTGCCCAGCGTAATTACAGATGTTTTTAATAGTTTCCCAACATCATTTTCTAACTGTCAAGAACAATGTGGCGTCGTGGTGAGAGCGGCCATTAAAGACTGCCATCTTGCATTGCTCCGATTACCCCTCAGCTTCCTCAGGCAAATTATACGTTTTCATTAAGAAGAATGCTTTCTGTGTTGTTATTCATTCTAAATGGATTGCCAGACACCCCTCTCCGCATTTTTCCGTCTTATCGTACAACAACAGGCTTTTGTAGCGCTAAGGGCTTTTCATCAGCAACACAATGTTGAGAAAAAAAGTGCGTTGTAGAGGTTTTTGTTTGAAGTTTATTGTAAATACTTCAACATAGCAGACTCGTATGCAAGACTATGTGCAGAACATTCCAGCTAATAGTTATGTGCGGTACCACTGAATTTCTTTCCGATACCGAGTAAAATTCAAGCTGGTATTGCCGATACCTAACGTATTTGCTAAAATGTTTAAAACTGTGTATTTTCAAATTATAAAATATCTATCTAAAAGAAACAACAGTAAAACGAAGAAAAAAAGAGCCGATATTATCAGCCGATAAATGCTTTAAAATATAATATTGGAAATTATCGGTATTGTTTTTTTTTAAAAAATTAAATCCACATAAAAAACACAAGATACACTTACAATTAGTGCACCAAGCCAAAAAACCTCCCTCCCCCATTCACACTCATTCACACAAAAGGGTTGTTTCTTTCTGTTATTAATATTCTGCTTCTTACATTATATATCAATATATATCAATACAGTCTGCAAGGGATACAGTCCGTAAGCACACATGATTGTGCGTGCTGCTGCTCCACTAATAGTACTAACCTTTAACAGTTCATTTGACTCATTTTCATTAATTACTAGTTTCTATGTAACTGTTTTTATATTGTTTTACTTTCTTTTTTATTCGAGAAAATGTTTTTAATTTATTTATCTTATTTAATTTAATTTATTTTTAAAAAAAAGACCTTATCTTCACCATACCTGGTTGTCCAAATTAGGCATAATAATGTGTTAATTCCACGACTGTATATATTGGTATTGGTTGATATCGGTATCGGTAATTAAGAGTTCGACAATATCGGAATATCGGATATCGGCAAAAAAGCCATTATCGGACATCCCTACTTTTAACTAATAATTAATAATGATATATTTAGTAAACTATAACACAACATTTTGTCTTTAATGCTATATGTATATATATCAGTTTTTAGCATTTTTTCAAAAGGGCCCCACATTCTTGACTTTTCAGTTTGCGGCTCGAGACACTCCTGTTCTAAAACATTAGAAGCGCTCAAAATAAAAATAAAATGTACTTAAAATATTAAATATGTTTAGTTAGTTGAAAAATAAAATAATACAAACTAATAAATTAATTTGAAAAAATACAACTGTAATAAACACTGTTAAATGTGTAAAAGTACATTCATATTTTTCATACAGGCAGAATTTTTGATACACTAGTTTATGCAGTTACACTTATTTTTATTCCATTATTACATGGGAAAAAAAACAGTAAAAATGTAAGCAATAGAGCAAAACATTCTGTATGCAAAGAGAAAAAGCTGAAATGTTCTAACGCCGTTTTGTCCTACTAATTTCGGCGGTACCTGAACTCACCATAGTTGTGTGGACTGCGACGCAGCAGTTTGTTTAATCAATCAATCAATCAATCAATGTTTATTTATATAGCCCTAAATCACAAGTGTCTCAAAGGGCTGTACAAGCCACAACGACATCCTCGGTACAGAGCCCACATACGGGCTTTAGCATACGTTTACCTGTACAATTTTCCCAAGACGTGTTTTATGCCACTCCTTCTTTGTCTCATTTTGTCCACCAAACGTTTTATACTGTGCGTGAATGCACAAAGGTGAGCTTTGGCTTTGTTGATGTTATTGACTTGTTGGAGTGCTAATCAGGCATATTTGGTCAGTGCATGACTGCAAGCTAATCCATGCTAACATGCTATTTAGGCTAGCTGTACGTACATATTGCATCATTATGCCTCGTTTGTAGGATCATTTAATTTCTTTCACTTATGTCCTCTGTGTATTTAATTTATATTTGCATGTCTCATGACAAATTATCTGTATGTAATATTGGCTGCATTTCTGATAGTTGTTCCAGACCACAGCAAATGTTACCCAGCTCGCAAAGATTGTAATGAATCCATTATTAACACATATACACATTATTAACTAGA
This sequence comes from Entelurus aequoreus, assembly GCF_033978785.1. Lineage (NCBI taxonomy): Eukaryota > Metazoa > Chordata > Actinopteri > Syngnathiformes > Syngnathidae > Entelurus > Entelurus aequoreus. The sequence continues at coordinate 78,326,152 of NC_084740.1, forward strand.
TCCACTCGACATCCATTGCACCAGTCGCCCAAGGGAAGTGGGGGTGGTTGGGGGTCCCTACATCTGCAGTCCCCTCTAAGGTTTCTCATTGTGCCCATTGGGTTGTGTTTTTCTTGCCCTGATGTGGGATCTGAGCCGAGGATGTCGTTGTGGCTTGTGCAGCCCTTTGAGACAGGCTATATAAATAACCTTTGATGGATTGATTGATTAGAAGAAGGCAGTTTCCTTTAACTTGGACACACACATCTATACCTTTGGCCATTTCCAGGAGTTATCTCACCCTCTGAGAAGTTTTACTAATGTTTTACAATGTTGTAAAAATGTGTAGAATACATCTCAACATTTCTGTCAATGAAGATTTGTCTCCGCCTGCGACACATAGTCATTTTTAGAGGTGGGAGAAATAATCGATCTTTAGACACGGACAATAATAAAATCGATTAGTAAATGTCAATAATCGATAATAAATGTATTTATTGTAAATAAAGTCAGTTCTAAAATGTTGCTGACTGCAGAGAGATCTGGCCAGTTCCTTTATTGTCGAGCACATACAGTATGTTCCAGTTTTGCACACATAAAAAGTTGTTATTACGAACGCACTGTTTTTAAAAGTTGAAAGTGATGAACGCTTATTTAATGAAAGGAAAATAAACGTAAAACTGCATCAATATACATAAATGAAAGATGCATCAATAATCGATTTTTAATCGAATCGTAGCTGCTGAATCATAATCGTATTCAAATCGTGAGGTGGCCAAGGATTCCCACCTTTTAGTAATTTTGATAGTGTATGCTAATATAGACACTTACATCATGTGTTGTCTTCATTATAACACTTATATAAGATTTTTAAAGTCATTTTGATAGTAGGCTAATATAGCCAATATAGCCACTTACATCATGTGTTGCCTTCATTATAACACTTATATAAGACTTTTAAAGTCATTTTGATAGTAGGCTAATATAGCTAATATAGACACTTACATCATGTGTTGCCTTCATTATAACACTTATATAACACTTTTAAAGTCATTTTGATAGTCGGCTATTTTAGCTAATATAGACACTTACATCATGTGTTGCCTTCAATATAAGTCTTATATAAGACTTTTAAAGTCATTTTGATAGTAGGCTATTATAGCTAATATAGACACTTACATCACGTGTTGCCTTCAATATAAGACTTTCAATTGTTTGTGGCTCCAGACAGATTTGTATTTGGTCCAATTTGGCTCTTTCAACATTTTGGGTTGCTGACTCCTGGGTTAAGAAATACCACTGAGCTAAGCTTAATCATTCAAAATAAATTTTACGGAATTACACTTATTTATTGTATTTTTTTAAAGAAATATATATTTGTTTTATTTTAAATATGTTTTCATTATTTATGGTTTTTGCTGTGTATTAAAAAAAAAAATATATATATATATATATAAAAAATACAAATAAATAAATACATTTTATATATATATATATATATATATATATATATATATATATATATATATATATATATGTATATATATATATATATATATATATATATATATATATATATATATATATATATATATATATATATATATATATATATATATATATATATATATATATATATATATAGCATAAACACTGATATAGAACACACAAAAGTTAAGCATATTGAAAATAATTATACAGTACATGTTTATTGTAAACATGTTTTGGTAATAAAAGTAAATTATTGGTTAGTAGGAGTAATTTATTTTTCCTTCCCTCTCGGCATACCCGCTGTAATAATATGTGATTAAAGAAGTCAAATGAAGTCATACAATTTTGCAAACAGAGGCCTTGTTGTCTTCTGGAAGTGAGCAGCTCCATTTTGGGGACGAATGAATCCTCCAATGCCAAGATGACTTAGATCAACTTTGAAAAACACACAAAGACCCAAACCCCATAAAATGATTACTGACGGCCGGCAGAATGACAAGTATTATCAACAAAAATTAATCAGGTGCATCTTTTCATGAACTCAATTAATAATGTGCAACAACGGCGGCCTTTTTTTTTCTTCTTGTGGGGAATGAAAATTAATTAGCAGGGGAAGGTCACTGGGAGATGCTGACATCACTCATCAGGCCGCTGTGGCAGTTCTAATTATTTGTCTTGCAGGCTTGGCTGATCAAAAATTATTGCCATACCTGGGCAACATTTAGAAGAAAAGCTTTGTTTAAAGCGCTTTTAATTAGACCTGCTATTTGATTAATACCACGTAAGCGCTCGCCATCGGCCCCTTGTCAGTGTTGGCTGTGTATTGTTGTGTGAAAGACCATGCTTAGTGGTTAGTGTCTAATTCCAACTCTTTAGTTGCAATTAAAAAGCCATTTAGCGCTGGGAGGCCAGTTGTTATGGATATAGATGTTGTGACAATCCACTCGGCGTGCTGATGCTCGAGATGACGTTTTAAGTAATGATGAGTAAATAAAGTTGCATTAGTGCATTGCTAACAAGCAACAGAAGGGAGAAGGACCATATTCAATAAATCCAAGTTATTTTTATTGGTATTATTTTTAGTACATCTTTCAAACCACTACAAAGTACAGTCAACATTTTTCGATAATACTGTAAAGATCTCTAATGAAAAGCACATGTCCACTTCCCCCCACCCCTATTTTATTTGATTTTTGAGCAATTTTTCAAATGAGATTAGAGGCTTTTATTGTCACACGATATACAACAAAACTGGGATCAAATATAGAAATAAAGTGCACACAAGACATGTTAAAAAATAGGGACATGTTAGGAAAGTATGCTAAAGTAAATTAGGGCTGCAACATTTAATCGATTAAAATCGATTATAAAAATAGTTGGCGATTAATTTAGTCATCGATTCGTTGGATGTATGCTATGCACATGCGCAGAGGCTACTTTTTTATTTTATTTTATTTTTTTTATAAACCTTTATTTATAAACTGCAACATTTACAAACAGCTGAGAAACAATAATCAAAATAAGTATGGTGCCAGTATGCTGTTTTTCCCCCCAATAAAAATACTGGAAAGGATAGAAATGTATTTTGTCTCTTTTATCTGATTATTAATAGATTAATCAAAGTAATAATCGACAGATTAATCGATTATCAAATTAGTTGTTAGTTGCAGCCCTAAAGTAAATGATACATATAAAATGTAGGCAGTTAAGCAGTGATAGAAAGGTGTGGCAGTGTACAGTATATTTGCAGTATACAGTTGTAGTATATACAGTCGTGGTCAAAAGTGTACATACACTTGTAAAGAACATCATGTCATGGCTGTCTTGAGTTTACAATCATTTCTACAACTATTATTTTTTTGTGATGTAGTGATTGGAGCACATACTTGTTGGTCACAGAAAACATTCATGAAGTTTGCTTCTTTTATGAATTTATTATGTGTCTACTGAAAATGTGAGGGTCAAAAGTATACATACAGCAATGTTAATATTTGCTTACATGTCCCTTGGCAAGTTTACCTGCAATAAGACACTTTTGGTAGCCATCCACAAGCTTCTGCTTGACCACTTGACCACTCCTCTTGACAAAATTGCTGCAGTTCAGCTAAATTTGTTGGTTTTCTGACATGGACTTGTTTCTTCAGCATTGTCCACACGTTTAAGTCAGGACTTTGGGAAGGCCATTCTAAAACCTTCATTCTAGCCTGATTTAGCCATTCCTTTACATACTTTTGATGTGTGTTTGGGGTCATTGTCCTGTTGGAACACCCAACTGCGCCCAAGACCCAACCTCCGGGCTGATGATTTTAGCTTGTCCTGAAGAATTTGGAGGTAATCCTCCTTTTTTATTGTCCCATTTACTCTCTGTAAAGCACCAGTTCCATTGGCAGCAAAACAGGCCCAGAGCATTATATTACCACCACCATGCTTGACGGTAGACATGGTGTTCCTGGGATTAAAGGCCTTACCTGTTCTCCTCCAAACATATTGCTGGGTATTGTGGCCAAACAGCTCAATTTTTGTATCATCTGACCACAAAACTTTCCTCCAGAAGGTCTTATCTTTGTCCATGTGATGTCAAAAAATGTGATTTCCAATTTTTTCCAGATTTTTTTCCCCTTATTTTTTCAAGAAACCAGTTGATACAAATGACAGAAATGATCCAAAACAAGTTTTGCTTTAATTTGATCATAAACAAGTAGTTTGAAATGACAAAGCATACACTGCATCTTACTCTTTGCGAAATTCAAATGTGTATAATTTTGTTCTTTTCAGACGAGATATAAATGTTACTTTTTTTTGGCAAACATTTTCAAAGGACTGAATTAAGAGATTCCTCTGGGAGGCAATACTTCTACTTTAATACAAAACTTATGTAGTCAAAAACATAGCTTTGCAAATTGCATGCAAATATGTAATAATCTCTAACATTAGGAATAATAAAGTGCAAACTTAAATCTTCTGTCTTAAAAAATACTTCTGTAAATAAAAATGTGGCATTGAGCATTGCGTGCAAATCAATAAACACAAATACAACAATAAATATACCAATAATCATTCAAAAGTAACACAAATCAATTAGATCAATAATGTGCTAACTTAAAACTTCTATCTTCAATAAAATAATTGTCAATAAAAATGTAGTACTGTACATTGCATGCAAATAATCTCTAACATGGAGTAATAAAGTGCAAACTTAAAACTTCTTTCTTGAATAAAATACATCTGTAAATAAAAATTTAGTATTGCACATTGCATGCAAATAAATAAATGCCAATACATAAAAGATACCAATATTCATTAAATAGTCATTAAAATCAATCAGATCAATAAAGTGCAAACTTAAAACTTCTTTCTTGAATAAAATACACCTGTAAATACCTATCTAGTATTGCACTTTGCATGCCAATAAATAAAAGATACCAATATTCATTAAATAATAATTAAAATCAATCAGATCAATAAAGTGCAATCTTAAAACTTCTTCCTTGAATAAAATACTCATGTAAATAAAAATGTAGTATTGTACATTGTATGCAAATAAATACATTCCAATAAATAGAATAGATAGATAGATAGTACTTTATTGATTTCTTCAGGAGAGTTCCCTCTGGAAAATTAAAATTCCAGCAGCAGTGTGCAGAATTGAGATCGAATTTAAAAAGTAAAAAGTAAATAATGGGGGTATAAATGGAAATAAAATAGAAAATATTACAATAATAATAAAAATAAAAAGCAACAATAAGAATAAAAATATAACAGTAAAAATAAGAATATAACAATAGAAACTAGGCAGTAGTGACCATGTTATGAAAATGTATTGCACTGTTATTGCACAGTTAATTGCACTGTTTTTTGTTGTAGTTTAATTCAGTATTGTTATTGTTTTGCATCCCCTGTCATCCTAGTAACCCCCTCCCCCCCAGAGAGGAGTTGTACAGTCTGATGGCGTGTGGGACAAAGGAGTTTTTGAGTCTATTAGTCCTGCACTTGGGATGAAGCAGTCTAGCGCTGAACACGCTCCTCTGGATACTGATAACGGTAAAAGATTGCTTCACTGATGACACTATTTGGTCAACGTCGTTTTGTCCTACTAATTTCGGCAGTTCTTGAACTCACCATAGTGTGGACTGTGACGCAACAGTTTGTTTACGTGTAAAATCTTCCACTCCTTCTTTGTCTCATTTTGTCCACCAAAAGTTTTATGCTGTGCATGAATGCACAAAGTTGCACTTCGTTGATGTTATTGACTTGTTGGAGTGCTAATCAGGCATACATGGTCAGTGCATGACTGCAAGCTAATCAATGCTAACATGCTATTTAGGCTAGCTGTATGTACAGTACATATTGCATCATTATGACTCATTTGTAGCTATATTTGAGTTCATTTAATATCCTTTACTTTTATCCTCTTTGTATATAATTTAGTTTTGCATGTCTCATGACACATTATTTTGTATGTAATATTGACTGCATTTCAAATAGTTGTTTGTGTGTCGTGTTGTTCCAGACCACAGCAAACATTACCGAGCTTGCCAAAGATGGACACACAAACTTGACAAACTTGGACACACACATCTATACCTTTGGCCATTAAAAGCCAGTCATTTCCAGGAGTTATGTCACCTTCTGAGTAGCCTCTGATTTACTCATGTAAAAATGTGTAGAATAAATATTTCATTTCAACATTTCTGTCAACAAAGATTTGCTTCAGCTTGCAACACATAGTCATTTTGATAGTAGGCTATTATAGCTAATATAGACACTTACGTCATGTGTTGCCTTCATTATAACACTTATATAAGGCTTTTCAATTTCTGCGGCTCCAGACAGATTTGTTTTTTGTATTTTTTCTTTCAATGTTTTGGGTTGCCGACCCATGGGCTAAGCTTTTATCATTTTGTATATTGGTTTATATTGTAGGAATTTAGGAATCATTTAGGGGAAAATTGCGTAAAAAATACATTATTTTATTTATAAATGTAGTTATCAATCACGTATATTGATCATTTTAATTTAAAACGGTAATACTAGGTGTTGCAACAACTAATGGATTACATCGATTAAAATCTATTATAAAATTGGTTGCCGATTAATTTAGTCATCGATTCGTTGGATCTATGCTATGCGCATGCACAGAGGCTTTTTTAAAAATGTTTTATTTATATATATTATTTTTATTATTATTTTTTTTTTCATAAACCTTTATTTATAAACTGCAACATTTACAAACAGCTGAGAAACAATAATCAAAATAAGTATGGGGCCAGTATTTCAATAAAATACTGGATAGGATAGAAATGTAGTTTGTCTCTTTTATCCGATTATTCATCGATTAATTGAAGTAATAATCGACAGATTAATCGATTATCAAATTCATCGTTAGTTGCAGCCCTAGGTAATACTAATCGTCGGGAGTTACCGCGGTTATCATTAATACTTTTTATCGTTGCAGCCCTAATCTGTAGCTATTAGCTAATGCTAGCGAGTAAGACTCGATATTTTGGTTGACTCTTCTTACATGGTTCACCGTGACGTTCGCCAAGCTAACTAGCCCAAATTTTTGCTTGCAAACTTTTTAACAAAACGGAAAAAATTGTTTTTGTACGTTTTTTTTTAATTAAAAAAAATAAATAAATAAAATTAAATCAAACAAATAAATCAAATTAAGTGTTTTTTATTAGACGGCAAAAATATTAGGTATGTCAAAAATAAAAACTCACACAGTCGCAATTAAAACAGCAACACAAATTTGTATTAAAAGAAAGAAAGAAATAAAGTAAAACATAAGACGGTTAAAATGAGCAGTTTTAGATTTAGATGTTGCGACAGGTGATGACAATTTCCAGTAAGTGGTGATGAGTAAATAAAGTAGCATTAGTGCATTACTAACAAGCAACAGTAGGAAAGGAGCAGCAGCACCAAGGAAATGCAATTTATTGCGCTTTTGTCAGCTGTAATTAATAACAAAACCCAAAGGTCGCACAGACCCTGTAAGATTAATCCCTTCTTGATAACAGATCTGGCCACGAGCTGGACCTCTTATGTCTCAGCCTGTCACAAAGCGGCGTTATGATGTAGGTTTTTATCACGCCCCCCCTCCTCCACTACATCAATTCACATTACCTGCAAATTAGCAAACTTTCAACCCCGCAGTGCCTTTGATCCAAATAGAGTCTAAATGCCATTTCTGTTCCTATTAACCTACGGATCGGCGTGGCAAACATTTTCGCGAGGCTGCCGCGGGAGAGCGGAGGAGTGGGGCGGGTGTGTGGGTGAAAAACACGGGGCTAATGGCCGCCATGTGACAGCGCTACTCACGATGATTTATGATTCTGTGTTTAAGTTGATTACTCCACTGCTGACTCGGAGTACTATTTCAATTAGTGCACTGAAGGTCACTCTGCCAAATCCCTCCATAATCTATTCCTATTAACACTAATGCGCAGAGTATCCATATCTGTTCACCCTTGTTGATTCAAATCATCCGCACCCCTAACGGCCGCCTTGTTTACCGCCGTGGACACGGCAGCGGTGTAGTTTATTACCAACATGCTTATCGGTGTTGCGTTCAGGTACATCACGTGTTTGCTGTACACCATGTCTATTCATCATGTCTGAAAAGGAGTAGGCCGAAGTAGATCTCGTTCCAGCCAGCCCTTCTCCATTCTGTATGAAGCAATTTGATAGTTCATTTTCTGCTAACCGTGTTTGTCTAGATTAAAGTGCATCCCATCCTTGCACAACACAACACATCTGAAAAGGAGTAGAACGAAGCAGAGCTTACCCCTTCTCTGTTGCGCAACAGTGACTGATAATTAGTATAGGGCAGACCTGGGCATTCTGCGGCCCGCGGGCCGCATCCGACCCTTTGTGCGTCCCTGTCCGGCCCGCGTGAGGCCAATTATAAATGACAAAATAAATTTAAAAAAGTATCTATGTCGAGTGTGCAATACAACGGTGCTGCTTTTGTTTTGAAAATCGTTATTTGTATTACTTCCGTGTGGACGTATGCGCGTGCGTGATTGTGAGTGAATGTGAACAGCTGCTGTAAAGTTCAAAAAACATCTATGTCGTGCGCGCAATACAACTGTGCTGCTTTTATTTTGAAAAGTATTATTTATGGGCGTGTGTCCGTGTGTAACCTGCGAGTGAAGGTGCACATGCAGCGACAAGTGTTGCACGATTTACACCCGAGACACTAAAAAGAGAAAAGTTGATGAAGAATGGCGTGTTTCCAACAAGACATGGACTGCCAAGCAACGTTCCCTCTAAGGTGCGTGCCTGCGCAATTGCGCACTGCTCAAGCGTCCGCTGCGCGCAGCAAATCAAATCCCATCTGAATTCTAAACAAAATAAACATATTTATTCTATGTAATTTTGCAATGCAACTTTGAGTGATAGTGACAACAAGCGGCCCTAACGGTGTTCGTCAACACCGTTCAATTGAACACCGTTCAATTATTGTAACGTCTATCGCGATGCTTCGAGGACAGGAATTATATCCATCACTTTATTGAGCAAAACTGTTTATATTGGGACATAACCACACCAAAAACATGAGTTTTCACACTACTATCTGGAAAAACTAGTCATTTTCTGCCGTACAAACCAGGCCAATGGTGTGTTTATGGCCACACAAAAAGTCGGACAACTCAAACACCACACAAAGTTACACTATGACTCCTCAGTCATACGTGTGCTTATTTTACTGTCATTTATTATTAATGTTAATTTATTTATATTAGTCATGGAATGCTGTTACACACACTATTTTGAAGTATTACTATTATTATTAATTATTATTATTATTATTATTATTTATCTTACGGTATATATCAAAAATAATATTGAGCAAAATTTAATTGAAATATTGTCGATGTGGCCCTCCAGCAGTGCTCGGGTTGCTCATGCGGCCCCCGGTAAAAATTAATTGCCCACCCGTGGTATAGGGTGTAACGGCACATGTATTTGTATTGAACCGTTTCGGTACTGGGGTGTCGGTTCGGTGCGGAGGTGTACCGAACGAGTTTCCACACGGACATATTAAGTAACGTAACGCACGTTGTGTAAACAATGCACACCGAGGCACAACACACGGCATGCTAGCAGCTAACGGGCTAGGATAGACTGACCATACGTCCTCTTTTCACCGGACATGTCCTCTTTTGCGGAGCTGTCAGGGCAGAGTTTCTTAAATGCCTCAAATGTCCGGCATTTTGAGTTAGGGTTGCGTGTATTTTCAATGTACGTTCAGGGTTAAGAAGGGGTTAAAAACAAAACAAACAGCAGCATTGGTGAGGGAGGGGCAGAGACAGAGAGAGAAAGAGAGAGAGAGTTATGATAAACGCGCATGCGTCGCCAGGCTCTGCTTTTTATCCATAGATTTATCACATTTAATTTTTTATTATCTATAGCAGGGGTGTCAAAAGTGTGCCATTTGCGGCCCACAGCTAATGTTTTAAAGGCCCGCGGCACATTCTAAAAATACTATTCAAATAAACAAAAACATAACAAAAGTGAAATAAAAAAGCTTAAAGGTTAAATGTAATTTAGAAGAAGTTGCAATGTCGACTAATAAAACAAAGCTGTTTTTTTTTTCTTTCAAACTGTCATTGCTCAAAACATAATATTGAATCAAAATCAATGTTGTTATGAATTATTGACCTATCCAAGGTTCTCATTACTTCACATCAAATATTCCACTAAAAAAAATATTTTTGGTGGAAGATTTTGTAAATTTGGTAAATAAATAACCCAAAAATGTATATTTTGTTGTTTTCTTAATGTACCGAAAATGAACCGAACCGTGACCTCTAAACCGAGGTACGTACCGAACCGAAATTTTTGTGTATCGTTACACCCCTAATAAATAGGTAACCTTATACATGTTAACAGGGGAAATGAACACTTTTCCATTAGAGTAAGAGAAGAATCAAAAAGTGAGATAGTACAGTTACAGTAATGGCTGGTGGATAGCTTATTCAATAATGGAAGATGGACTCGAAGAAACATCCATCCATCCATCCATTTTCTACCGCTTGTCCCATTCGGGGTCGCAGGGGGTGCTGGAGCCTATCTCAGTGGCATTCGGGCGGAAGGCGAGGAACACCCTGGACAAGTCGCCACCTCATCGCGGGGCCAACACAGATAGACAGACAACGTTCACACACTAGGGAACATTTACATAAACAATGTATACTAAACTAAGTTCAAAGCATGTGATTGGTAACACTTTGATGAGATAACGATTGGGATACATAAGAATAAACACAGCGGATGAAACGAAATCTAGAATATATCAGATGGGCGTAATCAGTACAAAGGAGGAAGTAAATAAAGGCTATTCCAGGTAAATGATATCAGGCACTGTTTTTTAATAATACATTCAGGAACAAATTATATCAAGCACTGGTATTCATTTGAAATTGTAATAGTTAAACTCAGGAGTAAATGATATCAAACACTGGGGTATTTATTAAATAAAAAATAACTTTGAAACAAATTATATCAGACACTCTTTCATTAAATTATAAATGATCTCAGTTATAAATTATATCAGACACTGCGGTATTTATTACATTAAAAAAAACTTTGGAACAAATGATATCATACATTGGTATTCATTAAATAATATATGAATTCAGGAACAAATTATTTTCAGACTCTAGTATTTGTTAAATAAAGTAAATCAGGGATAAATGATATCAGTATTAAAAATATTACAATCAGTAAATTATTTCAGACACTGGTATTCATTAAATAAGCTAATTCAGGAATAAATTATATCTGGCACTGGTATGTATTGAAATAACTCAGGAATAACTGACTTTGGTATACATAATTGATACATGCATTCATTTGGGAATACATCATATCAGAATATGGTATTAATTAAATCACAATTTTAGTGTTAGAAACAAATTATATCAAACAATGTGGTGTTCATCAAATATAATAATTCAGGGGTAAAATATGTTAGACATTGTGGTATTCAAATAATTTTGAATTAAATATAAATGATATCAGGCATTTTATTGTTAAATAATTTAACTCAATGGTTAAATAATTTAACTCAATAAATAATATCGGACATTGTTTTTCATTCAATAACAAATTAATTCAGACACTGGTATTCATTAAATATATATAATGAATAACAAATAATTAAATAACTCGGGAATAAATTGTATCAGATAATGTGGTATTCATTAAATAATCAATTAATTTAGGAATAACTTACTTCAAACACTGGTATACATAGATGATACATACATTTATTCAGGAATAAATTATATCAGACTATGGTTTTCATTAAATCACAATTTAGTTTTAGAAACAAATGATATCAAACAATATGATATTCATTAAATAATATATGTCAGACATTCCATGGATAATAAACAAATTAAGTATACATTATATTAGGCACATTATTATTAACTACTTAACTCCTAAATAAATGATATCAGACATTGTTTTTCATTCAATAATAAATTAACTCGGTAATAAATGATATCAGACACTGGTATTCATTGAATAATTACCTTAAGGATGAATGATATCAGAAACTGGTATACATCAAATAATAAATTAACCCAGGAATACATGATATCAGACACTGATTTTCATTATACAATAAAATAACTCGGGAATAAATGATGTCAGACACTGTGGTATTCATTAAATAATGAAATAACTCCGTAGTAAATGATATCAAACACTGTTTCATTGAATAATAAATACATGAAATCAGGTATTAATCAGTCACTGCCTCTTAGCATACTTAGCAAACACCATGTACTGTTTCAAAAACTGCCTTTTATTACAACATTTAACACTCCGTAGTTTTAACTCTGCAAATTGATATTGATATACTAAAACCTTTTTAGTATTTTGCATGCAGAAATGTCTCTTTTCCTTGTACAAAATCTTCATAGAGCTTGCTTACATGCACGGCTTTTGTTATGTCTGCTTTCCCCCCGCAGATGATATTTATGCTGAATGACATTGATCCCTAAGAGACGCCCCCCGGAAAACGAGGTAAGAAACAAGCTCCGCGGCGACAACCCCAAAATAGCCCGGGCGTGATCAAAATTTCAGAGCCGGGAATTAATTTGACATCATGTTCGTTCACAGTCCCACTCAGCCATGCGGCTGGAGGAAATGAGCTACCTGCGTTTAATAGAATACGTTGGCGCTGGCGGACATGATAGACTTCACTTCTGCACTGAATCAAAAGCCGGGGAGACAGCGCAAAGAGATGATGAGCAATGTAGTTTTCAAGTTTGAAGGGAGCGTAAGGAGAGTTTAGTACCTGGGATGGAAGGGCCTGATTCTGTCTAGGGTGAAAAGACTTCATTTTCTTTATATTCAATGTGTGATATACAGTAAAATGCAGTGTTGGGGCTAACGCGTTACTTTGTAACACCGTTACTTTCGGCAGTAAATAGTAATCTAACGTGTTATTTTATATATTCAGTAACTCAGTTACCGTTACTACATGATGCGTTATTGTGTTATTTTACGTTATTTTTTATGTAGTATCGGCTAGAAACAGAAGATCTGAGTGTGTCTTTTTGCAGCGCTGCGGAAGAGGCAACAAGAAAGAGGCGCGCCGCTCGCTGTATGTGTGTGTGTGTGTGTGTGTGTGTGTGTGTGTGTGTGTGTGTGTGTGTGTGTGTGTGTGTGTGTGTGTGTGTGTGTGTGTGTGTGTGTGTGTGTGTGTGTGTGTGTGTGTGTGTGGGAGGGGGGGGGTGTCTGTGTTTACAAAGCCGAGTTTCTTAACATGGAGATATTCTCAATACTTTTCTTTTGTCGACCACGAAGAAAAGAACATTTTAGTTGAATGTAAGTTGTGTCTTGGATCAAAGATCCTATCCTAGCAATTCAAATCTGCTGAAACAGCTACAAAAGCAACATGCTTCGACGAAACTAGTAAAGAGAGACACACTTCACCTGCTAAGAAAGAGCGGCTGGATTTTAACGAGACACTTCACACTGAAGGTACACACACTCTGTCAATTCTCTTATATACTCTTTCATTCTAGACTTCTATAGTGTTTGATTATCACATCACTCTAAATGTATAGACTATAAAGTTCACAAACATAAAGAGGGATGCTAGTGGGCCAGGCCAATCTTTCCTTATCTATAAACTAAAACTGGGGATATGTGTAGAATGTTCTGGGCTTCAGACGTGATTTTATTTCAGAATTCCTTGAGAGAAAAAAACGCCTGGTTAGGCTTTGTGTATGTAGTGTGTGCCTTCCTTGCTTTACAGCTATGTTGTTATTATGCTGTTTGTTACTTATGTATGTTATGTTGCAGCTATTTAAAATAGTTTTGTCAATTTGTTCTGGCCTGAAACAAATCGGCCATTTGAAACATATCTTTGTCTTTGTGTGTTGTATGTAGAGCACATTGCTTAGCAGAGTTTAGTGATGCAAATGCATGTCAAGTTGATCAACACATTGTATTATTCTCCAGTGCAATAACAGTACTGACATGAAGGCTAAAAGGGCATTAATGGGGCCTTAAAAAAAAAAATAAAATAAAATAAATAAATAAATAAATAAATATATATATATATATATATATATATATATATATATATATATATATATATATATATATATATATATATGTGTATATATGTATATATAGTAACTAACTAAATAGTTACTTTTCACAGTAACTCATTACTTTTTGGTGTAAGTAACTGAGTTACTTTTGAAATAAAGTAACTAGTAACTGTAACTAGTTACTGGTTTTCAGTAACTAACCCAACACTGGTAATATGTTCATAGCACATTAAAATAATTCAATAAATACTTTTGTCACATAAATAGGTATACTTGTTGTGTAACATGCAGTACAATGCACAGATTAACAGTTAAATATTTCAAATAAAACTCGTAAAGTAAATATAATAATAAAACATAGAGGTGGGAATCTTTGGGCAGCTCACGATTCGATTACGATTTCATTAACAATCTATTATTGATGCATCTCCGATTTCTGTATATTGATCTTTTCGTTTCACTAAATAAGCGTTTATCACTTGCAACTAGGGCTGCAACTAGGGCTGCAACTAACGATTAATTTGATAATCGATTAATCTGTCGATTATTACTTCGATTAATCAATTCATAATCGGATAAAAGAGACAAACTACATTTCTATCCTTTCCAGTATTTTATTGAAAAAAAACAGCATACTGGCACCATACTTATTTTGATTATTGTTTCTCAGCTGTTTGTACATGTTGCAGTTTATAAATAAAGGTTTATTTTATTTAAAAAAAATAAATAAAAAAAACATTTTTATTTATTTATTTATTTTTTAAACTCTGCGCATGCGCATAGCATAGATCCAACGAATCGATGACTAAATTAATCGGCAACTATTTTTTATAATCGATTTTAATCGATTTAATCGATTAGTTGTTGCAGCCCTACTTGCAACTTTA
>NC_084740.1:78346092-78403592 GCF_033978785.1 Entelurus aequoreus
GTTCTAGGCGCAAAGTGTAAAAGGCAGCATGTGTGATGGTATGGGGGTGTATTAGTGCCCAAGACATGGGTAACTTACACATCTGTGAAGGCACCATTAATGCTGAAAGGTACATACAGCTTTTGGAGCAACATATGTTGCCATCCAAGCAACGTTACCATGGACGCCCCTGCTTATTTCAGCAAGACAATGCCAAGCCACGTGTTACATCAACGTGGCTTCATAGTAAAAGAGTGCGGGTACTAGACTGGCCTGCCTGTAGTCCAGACCTGTCTCCCATTGAAAATGTGTGGCGCATTATGAAGCCTAAAATATCACAACAGAGACTTTTAAACAACTTAAGCTGTACATCAAGCAAGAATGGGAAATAATTCCACTTCGAAAATGTGTCTCCTCAGTTCCCAAATGAGTGTTGTTAAAAGGAAAGGCCATGTAACACAGTGGTAAAAATTCTCCTGTGCCAACTTTTTTGCAATGTGTTGCTGCAATTAAATTCTAAGTTAATGATTATTTGCAAAAAAAAACTTAAGTTTCTCAGCCCGAACATTAAATATCTTGTCTTTGCAGTCTATTCAATTGAATATAAGTTGAAAAGGATTTGCAAATCATTGTATTCTATTTTTATTTACCATTTACACAACGTGCCAACTTCACCGCTTTTGGGTGTTGTAAAACTGACCATTGTGGTTGCTGGCTTTAGGTTACAAGGCAATGGGAACAAAGATGGCAAACAATAATCATGAGAAGCATTTGCCTCCACTTTGAACTAAATGCAGGGGCAGTTTTAGAGTGCACGAGGAAGCTCACGCTCAGGAAGTAAACGCGAATCAAAGTGCAAGCAGCTGCTTAAGCGCTTACTCGTCCACATCAGCCGTCATTGTTGCGGCGGGCGAGGTGACGCTGCTCTCGGGGCAGGAAGAGGAGGCGATAGTGCTGTCATGTGTCACGCCGAGGCCAGCCTGCCAGAGAACAATTGAACACGGAACTGTGGAGTGCTTGTGGAAACATAATCACCTTTTGCGCTGGAACACAGTGGGAACAAGCAAGCACTTTGCTTTAAGCTCCCAAATACAAGCAGCAAGGACATAGGAGAGTCGATAGAGAACAAAGCAGGTTGATAGCGATCATTTTGGAAATGATAACAAACAATTAAACCGACTTTCATGTTGCATAAACACAGACATCTGTCTGGTGTCTTAAATGGGAAGCTTTTATACAGAAACAACAGCACAATTTTAACTGCTTGTTGACTTAAAAGATCATTTCACTTTAGGGAATTCCAGTTTTCCCTTTATCACGGGTTACGTTCCAGACCCCCTGTGGTCAGTGACTTTAATGACTATCGTATGTATTTAAAGTCTTTATGAGCCCTCCACACTGCTTCTACATACACTTTCCATGCTCTTAAAACAACACTTCATACACCCTAAAACGTACACAATTTTAACATAAAAAGATTAAAGGCCTACTGAAAGCCACTACTAGCGACCACGCAGTCTGATAGTTTATATATCAATGATGAAATCTTAACATTGCAACACATGCCAATACGGCCGGGTTAACTTATAAAGTGACATTTAAAACTTCCCGGGAAATATCCGGCTGAAACGTCGCGGTATGATGACGTATGCGCGTGACGAAGTCAGAGTAACGGAAGTTATGGTACCCCGTAGAATCCTATACAAAAAGCTCTGTTTTCATTTCATAATTCCACAGTATTCTGGACATCTTTTGCAATTTGTTTAATGAACAATGAAGGCTGCAAAGAAGACAGTTGTAGGTGGGATCGGTGTATTAGCAGCGGACTACAGCAACACAACCAGGAGGACTTTGTTGGAGCGCTAGCCGCCGACCTCACCTTGACTTCCTACGTCTCCGGGCCGCCAAACGCATCGGGTGAAGTCCTTCGCCCTTCTGCCGATCGCTGGAACGCAGGTGAGCACGGGTGTTGATGAGTAGATGAGGGCTGGCTGGCGTAGGTGGAGAGCTAATGTTTTTAGCATAGCTCTGTGAGGTCCCGTTGCTAAGTTGCTAAGTTAGCTTCAATGGCGTCGTTAGCACAGCATTGTTAACCTTCGCCAGCCTGGAAAGCATTAACCGTGTATTTACATGTCCACGGTTTAATAGTATTGTTGATTTTCTATCTATCCTTCCAGTCAGGGGTTTATTTCTTTTGTTTCTATATGCAGTTAAAGCACGATGCTATCACGTTAGCTCCATAGCTAAAGCATTTTGCCGATGTATTGTCGTGGAGATAAAAGGCACTGAATGTCCATTTCGCGTGCTCGACTCTCATTTTCAAGAGGATATAGTATCCCAGGTGGTTTAAAATACAAATCCGTGATCCACAATAGAAAAAGGAGAGAGTGTGGAATCCAATGAGCCAGCTTGTACCTAAGTTACGGTCAGAGCGAAAAAAGATACGTCCATCACTGCCTCTCAAGTCCTTCACTGTAACGTTCCTCATCTACGAATCTTTCATCCTCGCTCAAATTAATGGGGTAATCATCACTTTCTCAGTCCGAATCTCTCTCGCTCCATTGTAAACAACGGGGAATTGTGAGGAATACTAGCTCCTGTGACGTCACGCTACTTCCGCTACAGGCAAGGCTTTTTTTATCAGCGACCAAAAGTTGCGACCTTTATCGGCGATGTTCTCTACTAAATCCTTTCAGCAAAAATATGGCAATATCGCGAAATGATCAAGTATGACACATAGAATGGATCTGCTATTCCCGTTTGAATAAAAAAAAAAATATATATACATATTTTTGCTGAAAGGATTTAGTATAGAACAACGAAGATAAAGTTCTTAACTTTTGGTCTCTGATAAAAAAAAAAGCCTTGCCTGTACCGGAAGTAGCGTGACGTAGTTAATTGATCGCCTCCTCATATTTTCCTATTGTTTACACCAGCAGCGAGAGCGATCCGGACTGAGAAAGCGACGATTACCCATTAATTTGAGCGAGGATGAAAGATTTGTGGATGAGGAACGTTAGAGTGACGGACTAGAATGCAGTGCAAGACATATCTTTTTTCGCTCTGACCGTAACTTAGGTACAAGCTGGCTCATTGGATTCCACACTCTCCTTTTTCTATTGTGGATCACGGATTTGTATTTTAAACCACCTGGGATACTATATCCTCTTGAAAATGAGAGTCGAGAACGCGAAATGGACATTCAGTGCCTTTTATCTCCACGACAATACATCGGCGAAATGCTTTAGCTACGAGCTAACGTGATAGCATCGTGCTTTAACTGCATATAGAAACAAAAAAAATAAACCCCTGACTGGAAGGATAGATAGAAAATCAACAATACTATTAAACCGTGGACATGTAAATACACGGTTAATGCTTTCCAGGCTGGCGAAGGTTAACAATGCTGTGCTAACGACGCCATTGAAGCTAACTTAGCAACTTAGCAACCGGACCGCACAGAGCTATGCTAAAAACATTAGCTCTCCACCTACGCCAGCCAGCCCTCATCTGCTCATCAACACCCGTGCTCACCTGCGTTCCAGCGATCGGCAGAAGGACGAAGGACTTCACCCGATGCGTTTGGCGGCCCGGAGACGTAGGAAGTCAAGGTGAGATCGGCGTTTAGCGCTCTCCAACAAAATCCTCCTGGTTGTGTTGCTGTAGTCCGCTGCTAATACACCGATCCCACCTACAACTGTCTTCTTTGCAGCCTTCATTGTTCATTAAACAAATTGCAAAAGATGTCCAGAATACTGTGGAATTATGAAATGAAAACAGAGCTTTCTGTATAGGATTCTACGGGGTACCATAACTTCCGTTATGGTACCCCGTTCGAGAACGCGAAATGGACATTCACAGTGACTTTTATCTCCACGACAATACATCGACGAAACACTTTAGCTACGGAGCTAACGTGATAGCATCGTGCTTAACTGCGTATAGAAACACAATAAATAAACCCCTGACTGGAAGGATAGACAGAAGATCAACAATACTATTAAACCATGTACATGTAACTACACGGTTAATGCTTTCCAGCCTGGTGAAGCTTAACAATGCTGTTGCTAACAACGCCATTGAAGCTAACTTAGCTAGGGAGCTAACGTGATAGCATCGGGCTCAAATGCAGATAGAAACAAAATAAATAAACCCCTGACTGGAAGGATAGACAGAAAAGCAACAATACTATTAAACCATGAACATGTAAATACACGGTTAATGCTTTCCAGCTTGGCGAAGCTTAAAAATGCGGTTGCTAACTTTGCCATTGAAGCTAGCTTAGTATAACGGGACCTCACAGAGCTATGATAAAAACATTAGCGCTCCACCTACGCCAGCCAGCCCTCATCTGCTCATCAACACCCGTGCTCACCTGCGTTCCAGCGATCGACGGAAGGATGAAGGACTTCACCACGATCATCCGTGCGGTCGGTGGCTAGCGTCGGCTAGCGCGTCTGCTATCCGAGTCTAAGTCTTCCCGGTTGTGTTGCTGCAGCCAGCCGCTAATACACCGATCCCACCTACAACTTTCTTCTTTGCAGCCTTCATTGTTCATTAAACAAATTGCAAAAGATTCACCAACACAGATGTCCAGAATACTGTGGAATTTTGCGATGAAAACAGAGCTTTTTGTATTGGATACAATGGGGTACCGATACTTCTGTTTCACTGGCTACGTCACGCGCATACGTCATCATCCAAAGGCGTTTTCAACCGGAAGTTTAGCGGGAAATTTAAAATGTCACTTTATAAGTTAACCCGGCCGTATTGGCATGTGTTGCAATGTTAAGATTTCATCATTGATATATAAACTATCAGACTGCGTGGTCGCTAGTAGTGGCTTTCAGTAGGCCTTTAATGGGTACTCCAAGTTCTTTGAATATTGGAATCTCAGTGTACTCAATGGTGGTTTGAAGTCCGCGATGCACTGACATCGTAGTGCTTGAACCGCGAAGTGGAGAGGTTACACTGTACTTTTGGAAAAAGTGTACTGTGTTTTCCGGACTATAGAGCGCACAGGGATATAAGCCACACCACAACATTTTAGAATAAAAAGGTTTTTTTCCTTATATTAGCCACACTGGTTTATATACGTTGCGAAACTATTTATTTACACGGAAATATTTTGTAAATGTTTGTTTCCCCTTGTTCCACCCCCTGGGATGTGAGGGGAGCGGCTCGGGAGGTGAGGGGAGCAGTGAGCAGCGGCAGTGGCTGTGCTCGGGAATCATTTTTGGTGATTTAACCCCCTAATTCCAATGGGACCAATTACCTCCCTGGGTAAAGGGAGGTAATTGGTCCCATTTTATAGTCTTTTGGTATGACTCCAAATAATATGGCTGTTTTCTCATACAATAAAGATAATAAATTCTGTTTTCCCTTAAAGGGGAACTGCACTTTTTTTGTTTTTGTTTTGCCTATCATTCCCAATCTTTATGTAAGAGAAGAACACATATTTTTATTTTTTATGCATTCTAAATAGTAAATAAATGTGATCAACAGTCTGCTTACTACGGAACCAGCGGGAATCGCTCTATTCTGCCTATTAAGTCCTTAAAAAAACATCCAAAAACCTCCTTACAAAATGTAAGTATATACATTATGTAATGTAGTAAAAAGTACATTTAATATGTATATATTTTGATCATTTTAAGCTGAAGCGGCACATTAATTAAAAAAAACACAATGTTCGCTTTTTTTTCCTCAACATCACTGATTATTACTCACTGCAGACTTCATGAAAACCAACAAACATAATAAAACATCACTGACTGTACAATGTCTGCTGTCATTAGGATGCCGACTGATAGAATCTTGTTATATTCCCGTTTTAGATGAAGAAGGACTCATAATCCTCGTAAAGAAAAGGGGGATGGAACCAAGCGTCTTTTCGTGTTGTACTCGCCAGTTCCGCGTCTAAATTGGATGTCAAAGTGGACCAACTTGTCGGATTACGTCCTCATCCTTCTACTATCCAGGTGAGAGGCGTGATTTCTGATCTACAGCAGTGGTTCTCAAATGGGGGTACGCGTACCCCTGGGGGTACTTTTTAAAATATTCTAAAAATAGCAACAATTCAAAAATCCTTTATAAATAGAATAAAAACCTATCTTTTTTTCCAAATAGTTCAAGAAAGACCACTACAAATGAGCAATATTTTGCACTGTTATACAATTTAATAAATCAGAAACTGATGACATAGTGCTGTATTTTACTTCTTTATCTCTTTTTTTCAACCAAAAATGCTTTGCTCTGATTAGGGGGTATTTGAATTTAAAAAAAATTCACAGGGGGTACATCACTGAAAAAAGGTTGAGAACCACTTGTTGATATAGACTTAGTAGACACAACGTATATTAAGTATATTGAGTTTTATTCAGACACTGAGGCAGCCGACATGTCAACATAGTTCCCTCCATGACATGCCCTATCCCAGCAGCCCCCACTGCCCCGCCTCCAGCATGAATAGCCGTAAAGGGAAACATAGAACTGTCGTAAAGTGTTCATTGGAGAACAACACACGTTAACAATCTCCCTCTTCTTTCTTTAAAATAAGAAAAACAAAAGCCAAGTGCAACAAGGGAAAAGGCAATTGAAAAACATTCAAGAAAATAACAAAATACAATCAGCATTCTCGCCTGTGTTTTTTTTTTTTTTTTTTTTTTTAAACAACAATTAGGGTGAATTCCAATTAGGGTGGATTCCACAGTCCTTCACATAGTGCTTTCAAGAGCACTAGGGATGATGCCCCCTTTTTCGTCAGACAGTCAGCTAGTTGGGCTTTTGTCACTGACCAGAGCACCTTTTTGATTGTTTTACTCTGAATGAGCTCCTTGATCCCGCTTATATCCAACCGAAGTCTCTTCTCTGTGACCTGTTTAGTGGACTTAAGGGCATCATAAAGAGAGTGATTGTCAGTCACACAGACCAACGTGGGAGCATTTAATTTGGTGGTCCCAGTAGTGAGCTCCGAAAAAAGAGTAGAAAGGAAAATAGCATTGTCTATTCCATCCGACATAGCGAGTGTCTCTCCCGCAAGGGTGCTCCGCACCACACGCCTGATCCTCTTAGATTGCCAACAGAGAGGAGAAAACTTCCCGTTTTCCCCCATGAGAGTGATCAATGTCCCTCCTTGAGTACCTCCATCAGGCAAGTTTCCCAGCGAGGCATCACTGAAGACAGTCAAGTTCAAAGCATCATTATTACCCAAATGTTGAAATTTCAGAGTAACCTTTCCTGCTTTAAGTTTACGAATCACCTTATTTGCATCATGAATGGACTGTACAGTAGCATTTTTCAGAATAGATGCCAAAATACAAGCGTCAAACATAACATCAGGTCTAGTTTGTTTTGCAACCCAAAGAATTTGTCCTATTTTTGATCTCAGCTGCTCTCTTTCCGTTTCACTAAGAGCTGAATCTCTCTGTATAGCACGTGCTGGCTGCATGTTTATGGGTTGCATGTTGTCAATATAGCCCTGCTGATTCATCTCAATTACACCATTTACAGTGGCAATGTCCATTCCTACATAGCAGAAATTATCATGTTCCTCACGTCCCACACGGAACGCACACTTCAGTCGAGGAATCACATCAGTTACAAAGTTTTGTGAACCTGCCCAGAGAAAATCATCCACATGACATGCAAGTACCCCTTTAACTTTGCATTGTTCATCCAACCAATAAAAGACTGCAGGATCCACTTGTGACACTTTACCACTTGTGCTCAGCATTATTTCTTTCACTCTATTATACCAATAAAGTGATGCATCAGCAAGACCATATACACATTTCTTAAGTTTCCATAGCACCCCTTTACTGTTTGCTTCTGGGGGGGGTGAACATGAATGTCCCTTGATAACTCCATGCCTTGCAAAAAGGCAGATTTAATGTCCATAGAATGGACCTTCCACTGATTTTGGCTAATCACTGCTAGCAATAACCTCAGGGATTCAGAAGCACAGGTTGGTGAATCTTTTTGCACCTGTTGGATATTGAACTCTTCAAAACCCCTGGCTACAAGTCTAGCTTTAGGCACAATACCGTTCTCAGTTTCTTTTAGACTACAGACCCAACGGGTGGAAACACATCTTTGGCCTGTATCTTCAACTTCTTCAAAAACATTATTATTGTTCCAGTTTTCAATCTCTATTTGTTTAGCTTCATCAAATGATATGTCTTTTGTTATAAGTACATCAGCATCCATGACTTCTGAATCGGACTCAATGCTGAGACTATTCACACGTGACAGATCAACAGCTTCTTTTTGACCATGACTCCCATCATTTTCAATAAATTGCAGGTTATACCAATTTTTATACCCTCCTGTGGCTTTGCCTGCTCTACCTAGGACTTTTGCTTTACATAGAACACTTTCATCACTTTTCATAAAGGTTACAGTATGTCCCGCTTTTACCTTGACACTGGACACAGGAATAACAGGGTTATCATTATAGACATTGTGCTCCATTTGAGTTTGAATTACATCATTATGAGTCACTAACGAATGAGCTCCCTCTCCTGCATTGGACTCTCTGTCACTTTCCTGTTCGTTATCAGCATCTGTGTTTTGTGTACTGAATGAGCCACCTGTGGCTCTGTTCACTACATCTGTGTTTTCACTGTCTGCTGCTTGATTCTGTACAATTATCTCACTGTTTGTGTCATCGAGAACCTCACTTTGAGCAGTTGTGTGTAACTTATTAAGCCTCGAGTGATGTACTCTAACAAGGATACCACCATGTCTTACAAATACAACAGCCCCATCCTGACCAATAACTATCCCTGGTCCCTTCCACTCTGTACTGTCAGCTCGTTTGTAATAGACCTTGTCTCCTGTCTCATATTTTTCATCTGTGGATCTGAGCTGCTTACGTAACGCTCTCCTTATTCTCTCTGAACATTCAGCTTCAGTGAAAGCCTTCCTAGAAGCATGCAACGCTGATATGTGTTGTCCTACCCTTGCACTAACAGTAGTGCCTTCGAGTGCAGGTAGTTTATCAATTAATACAGAGGGAAGGTTAGGGTTTTGACCAAATACCAGTTGATGTGGGCTATAACCATGAACACTGTGCATACAGTTCTTAGCCATAAGAGCCCAGTCTAGGGCAGTGTGCCAGTCACATCCATTTTCCCGTCTCACCTTCAGTAGGATGTCGGTGAGAGTCTGATTGTGTCTCTCCAACAGCCCGTTGCTCCAGGGACTGTATCCTGCTGTTGTCCTCGTCTCGATGTTGAAGTTTTCGGCCATGTCACGAAACTCTTCATTATTGAACTCTCCACCGTTGTCGCTGTACAAAATACGAGGAGGGACGTGAACACTTATCCATGTGTGGATGAGGGCGTTGACCATTTCAGAGGCCTTCTTTGTCTTCACAATGCTTCCTGCACTGAACCGGGTGAATTGGTCGATCACATGTAGATACCACACTCCTGGCTCCAACTCATGCAGGTCCACCGCCACCGTCTCATTATATTCTGTAGCTAGAGGCAGACCAACAGCTGGCCTCGGCTTCGCTTTGCTGTATCTCTGACATATGTCACAATCATGCACTATTTGTTGCAAAATAGTGAGGCAGTCCTTGTCTTTATTACCCGAGCTTTGAATTAGCCTCTGCAGCCTGTCTGCAGATGCGTGGCCAAACTGTTTGTGTAGCTTGAGAAGGATTTTGCGCTTTTCGGCTGAAGACATGTTTTCTGTCACTGTCAGGACTTCATCTTCAGCTGTCGCTGCAAGTATCACGTCATCTTTCATTTGCTGTGTTGTGCTGTTTTTGTCTCTTATGTCCACACAGTAGTGTCCTGAGCTGGTGAACTCAAGAGGAATCTGCTGTTTAAACATCACTGCTCTGTCATTCTCCATATCTAAAACAGTTCCTGCCTTCTTCAGTGAGGACTTACTCAGCAGCAGTGGAATGTCAGCGTTGACCACTTCTGTCTCAATGTGACATTTTGTTTGTCCTATTTTGGCAGGTAGTTTCACTTTTCTGGTGGAATATACTAAGTTGCCATCTCCAAAACGAAATGGTCTTGAACTGGTGTTTTCTGTCCTCATCATTTTGTCTGTCTGCTCTTGACTGAGACAACTAACATAACTGTCAAGCCATTTCTCCCCACATACTGTACGAGTGCATGCCGTGTCTATGATGGCTGATCCCAGGGATTCAGTTATGAAAATCTCAGCGTCAGACATAGGGTCATTTGTCAACAACGTTATGTTAACTTCTTCTACATTTTCGTCTTCTGTTAGTCTTACTTGTTCGTTCTTCTTGTAAGGACAGTCCTTGGCCCAATGAAATGTGCTTTGACAAACGGCACATCTTGAACGCTTACCGAACTTATCCAATGGGTTGGTGCCCGGCAACGGTGTCCTTTCACTCTTCTGTTGAAACGTGTTCCGTCTTCCCTGTCCTTGTCGTTGTCGTTGTTCAGTGAAGAAAGCTGCATCTTGGTTTAGTTGAATCCCGTGCGACAAACCTGGCGCCGTTTTCGCTCCAAAAATCCGCTTGAGTGCCGACTTCATGGACGCAAACTTTAGGTCGGGGCACGCCGTTAGTGCAAGTTGTCTGTTTTTCTCATCGAGGCAGGCCGTGTCCAACAACTTGAAGGCTAACACAGCATCTGGAAGCGCCATGTCGTACTTTTTAATTCGATTGTATCGCTGCTCAAAGTCAATTATGTAGTCTGCCATTGAAACGGAACTGTCTTTCATTAAACGATCAAACTGGGAATACGCTTCGTACGCGCGGTCCTTTTCTTCTTGCTGAAACACACCGTCCAGTTTTGCTAGTAATGTCGCCATACCAGTGTCTTTGTCCAAGTCGTCTGCTGGTATCTCCATAGCGATATCCTTGGCTCGTCCTTCCAGACCCAAAGCCACAGCAAGCGCCTGCTTCTTCTTGTCGAGTTCGGTAACTCGTGCCCATATGTTAACTTCATTTTTCCAACATTCATACGGCCTGGTTTCGTCAAACTTCGGCGGTACTCTGTAGTTCGCAGCCATCTTCAAACCATCCTCTGCTACCAATGTTGATATAGACTTAGTAGACACAACGTATATTAAGTATATTGAGTTTTATTCAGACACTGAGGCAGCCGACATGTCAACATAGTTCCCTCCATGACATGCCCTATCCC
Organism: Entelurus aequoreus; assembly: GCF_033978785.1. NCBI lineage: Eukaryota > Metazoa > Chordata > Actinopteri > Syngnathiformes > Syngnathidae > Entelurus > Entelurus aequoreus. The sequence continues at coordinate 78,357,210 of NC_084740.1, forward strand.
AGCAGCCCCCACTGCCCCGCCTCCAGCATGAATAGCCGTAAAGGGAAACATAGAACTGTCGTAAAGTGTTCATTGGAGAACAACACACGTTAACACCACTGATCTACAGTAAACTTCCACAAGCGAGGAAACAGCTTACCAGTCAATGACGTCAATATGGTCACACAAGCTTGTGATCACGGCGGTGATATAAATAGTTTGTCTGCGTCAGCGCTTATAATAACAATATCACTAATACTTGGTTAATATTCAAGTCACAACATGTAAATGGACTATTGTTGGTGTTTGGATGGTTATTTACTGGGTTTTATGGGCGGAATGGAGGAGCTCCCATTGGGTTTGTTGTGAGCAAACTTGTATTTACTTTTAATTACGAGTTAGAATGCGTAAAAAAAATACATCCGTCGTCATGTCTTTCGTAATGATTGTGAATGATAGGCAATAGCATGTTTTTCCTCATATTTAACATTTCAAACTGGCCCATAAACACTTTCATATATAGTTAGCTATCAGAGAGACACTTTTAGTCACTTCATTCCTAAAACGTGAGACGAAAATGTGCTTGTTGAGTTTGAGTTTGAGTTTATTTCGAACATGCAAACATACAACATGATACATCACAATTTCCAGTTTCTCTTTTCAACATGTTCGAAAAGGAGTAGGAAGAAGCAGAGCTTATTTAATCCTACCCCTTTTCTTTTACATAACAGTTGCTAAAACTTTTTGTTCACTTCCTGTTCTCAATTTATTCACAATAAACTCCATAAGTAATCACAATAAAAATAAATAATAGTAAGAATTTAATAATAATTGGTGAAGTAAGTCATATTTCATATGATGAGATAAGTAAGATTACTTTAAGAATGAATGAATGGATGGATGAAATAAATTGAGAATGTTTGTCATGGTTCTTCTTCTTTGTACTTTGTAAACACTTTAAGTTTGAAGAGTTTCTTGAAGTGTATCATATTAGTACATTGTTTGATTGCTTTGCTTAATCCATTCCATCATTTAATTCCACATATTGATACACTGAAGGTCTTAAGTGTTGTACGTGCATACAAATGTTTTAAATTACGTTTTTCTCTAAGATTATATTTCTCTTCTTTTTTTGAGAAGAATTGTTGTATATTCTTGGCTAGCAGGTTATAGTTTGCTTTGTGCATCATTTCAGCTGTTTGCAAATTCACTATGTCGTGGAATTTCAGTATTTTTGATTCAATAAATAAAGTGTTTGTATGTTCTCTATATCCAACATGATGTATTATTATAACTGATCTTTTTTGTAGCACCGTTAATGAATGAAGTGTACTTTTGTAATTATTTCCCCATATTTCTACACAGTAGCTCAGATATGGTAACACTAGCGAGTATGTATGGTGGTCAGGGGCGCCGAAAAGGGGGGGGGGAAGGAGACAGATTCTAGGGGCCCATGATGGAGGGGGGCCCAGAGAGGCCCCTAATGATGATGAAATTATAATACAGATTCTTTTCATGGGGCCCAAAATCCCTAGCGGCGCCCCTGATGGTGGTTATTCGAGATTAAAAATGGTTGAGATAGTAAATCTCTACTGCTACACAAGCTGTACACTGACTCCTCTGAAGTATATCCAATTTTCATTTCTATGGTATTGACCTTTTGTATGTTTCTATGAGAGAGGGCAGTGCCCCTATGGATGAACTAGCCCTGCTCAAGGCTCAAATTCATGCTAAGCAAACACAAGCCAATCTGAGCACAAAGCCTTTGAAATATGTCGTGTTTACTTTCAAGGCTGTAGTGTAAACCGACTGTTCCAAACGGATATGGAATGATATAATCCCGGGTTAAACTCGGGCGACCTCTCCTCCCTTGCCAGACGAGGAAAAGTTCAAGGATTTGCAGCAGTCGTACTAACGCAGCATGAAACAGGAAATACTCATTCATTGATTTTGTGTGTGTGTGTGTGTGTGTGTGTGTGTGTGTGTGTGTGTGTGTGTGTGTGTGTGTGTGTGTGTGTGTGTGTGTGTGTGTGTGTGTGTGTGTGTGTGTGTGTGTGTGTGTGTGTGTGTGTGTGTCCGCACAGATCAATTTGATTTTTCCTTTGTTTTAGGACTTACAATGCAGCAGGCAGGATGTGTTTGCTACAAGCGCGGGCCAAATGAAGCTATAAATCAAGTGTTGGAGCAGAAACACACAATGTCAACCCGCCGTAGAGCACGTACTGTTGCAGAGCTGCACATCAAAAACCTCGCTACGATCTGCTTTCGCACTGAAATAACAGCGCCGCATTCTTCTACACGCCCAATGATCAAAACGGAGCGACGCAATAAACTTTGTTTTATGTTGCCATGTTAGATGTTGACTTGCAGAGTCCCTGTATCCTCCACAGAAACACACGTCACTATAAACAAGCCTCACACAATTATAACAGCATACATGTACTACAAACCCCGTTTCCATATGAGTTGGGAAATGGTGTTAGATGTAAATATAAACGGAATACAATGATTTGCAAATCCTTTTCAAGCCATATTCAGTTGAATATGCTACAAAGACAACATATTTCATGTTCAAACTCATAAACGTTTTTTTTGTGTGCAAATAATCATTAACTTTAGAATTTGATGGCAGCAACACGTGACAAAGAAGTTGGGAAAGGTGGCAATAAATACTGATAAAGTTGAGGAATGCTCATCAAAGACTTATTTGGAACATCCCACAGGTGTGCAGGCTAATTGGGAACAGGTGGGTGCCATGATTGGGTATAAAAGTAGATTCCATGAAATGCTCAGTCGTTCACAAACAAGGATGGGGCGAGGGTCACCACTTTGTCAACAAATGCCTGAGCAAATTGTTGAACAGTTTAAGAACAACCTTTATCAAGCAGCTATTGCAAGGAATTGAGGGATTTCACCATCTACGCTCCGTAATATCATCAAAGAGAATGTGGAGAAATCACTGCACGTAAGCAGCTAAGCCCGTGACCTTCCATCCCTCAGGCTGTACTGCATCAACAAGCCACATCAGTGTGTAAAGGATATCACCACATGGGCTCAGGAACACTTCAGAAAGCCACTGTCAGTAACTACAGTTGGTCGCTACATCTGTAAGTGCAAGTTAAAACTCTCCTATGCAAGGCGAAAACTGTTTATCAACAACACCCAGAAACGCTTCGCTGGGCCTGAGCTCATCTAAGATGGACTGATACAAAGTGGAAAAGTGTTCTGTGGTCTGACGAGTCCACATTTCAAATTGTTTTTGGAAACTGTGGACGTCGTGTCCTCCGGACCAAAGAGGAAAAGAACCATCCGGATTGTTCTAGGTGCAAAGTGTAAAAGGCAGCATGTGTGATGGTATGGGGGTGTATTAGTGCCCAAGACATGGGTAACTTACACATCTGTGAAGGCACCATTAATGCTGAAAGGTACATACAGCTTTTGGAGCAACATATGTTGCCATCCAAGCAACGTTACCATGGACGCCCCTGCTTATTTCAGCAAGACAATGCCAAGCCACGTGTTACATCAACGTGGCTTCATAGTAAAAGAGTGCGGGTACTAGACTGGCCTGCCTGTAGTCCAGACCTGTCTCCCATTGAACATGTGTGGTGCATTATGAAGCCTAAAATAGCAGAAGGGAGACCCTCGGACTGTTGAACAACTTAAGCTGTACATCAAGCAAGAATGGGAAAGAATTCCACTTCAAAAATGTGTCTCCTCACTTCCCAAACCTTTACTGAGTGTTGTTTAAAGGAAAGGCCATGTAACACAGTGGTGAACATGCCCTTTCCCAACTACTTTGGCACGTGTTGCAGCCATGAAATTCTATGTTAATTATTATTTGCAAAAAAAAAAATAGAGTTTATGAGTTTGAACATGAAATATGTTGTCTTTGTAGCATATTCAACTGAATATGGCTTGAAAAGGATTTGCAAATCATTGTATTCTGTTTATATTTACATCTAACACCATTTCCCAACTCATATGGAAACGGGGTTTGTACTTACAGATACAAAAGTGACTAATCTTACACCCATCACTGCTAATCATGCTTCCCCCTCTCTCTTGTCAATAGTGCCTTTTTAAGATGGTCAAGTCTGGGGGTCAACAACATTCAAGATTTTTACATTGACAACATTTTTGCCTTCTTCCAGTAACTTTGTGATACATTTTCACTGCCGAATTAACACTTTTTTAGATATCTACAGTTTTGTTCGTAATACTTTTCCCAGGTTGCCAAACTCACCGACTGACACAGTTTTAGATGCTTTTTTCACACCACTTCCGACAATCACATTTTTCATTTGCGCCCTGAGTCTCTGAATTCAATTAAGTCGCTTTGGGAGGGTGACTTAGGAGTGACCCTATCTGAGCAGAGCAGGACGGAGATTTTAAGCAGAGTTCATAAGTAGAGATGTCCGATAATATCGGCCGGCCGATATTATCGGCCGATAAATGCTTTAAAATGTAATATCGGTATCGTTTTTTTTATTATCGGTATCGTTTTTTTTAATTTAATTTAATTTTTTATTTTTTATTAAATCCACATAAAAAACACAAGATACACTTACAATTAGTGCACTAAGCCAAAAAACCTCCCTCCCCCATTCACACAAAAGGGTTGTTTCTTTCTGTTATTAATATTCTGCTTCCTACATTATATATCAATATATATCAATACAGTCTGCAAGGGATACAGTCCGTAAGCACACATGATTGTGCGTGCTGCTGCTCCACTAATAGTACTAACCTTTAACACTTAATTTGACTAATTTTTATTAATTACTAGTTTCTATGTAACTGATTTTATATTGTTTTACTTTCTTTTTTATTCAAGAAAATGTTTTTAATTTATTTATCTTATTTTATTTTTTTAATTTAAAAAAAAAAAAGGACCTTATCTTCACCATACCTGGTTGTCCAAATTAGGCATAATAATGTGTTAATTCCACAACTGTATATATCAGTATCGGTATCGGTAATTAAAGAGTTGGACAATATCGGAATATCGGATATCGGCAAAAAGCCATTATAGGACATCCCTATTCATAAGTCTTCTATTTGTGCTAGACCCAACCTTACATTCTTATCTATTGTACCAAAGTTCGGCTGCCTAAGATGTGTGACGGAAGATCGGTATTATGTGATCGGTCTCCAGCTAACTTAATACAGATGTTTTGGCTTTGTCCATCCCCGTGCAGTTATTGGACTGAAATTTGTAATGTTTTGTCTTTAGTAATTGGCGAAAAGATTAGTGAACTATTTGGGGTAACACCTCTGTCAACTTCTCTTAGCAAATCCAAAAAAGAACTTGGTAGCATTTACTACTTTGTTGGCTAGGACAGTGTTTTTCAACCTTTTTTTGAACCAAGGCACATTTTTTTCATTGAAAAAATGCGGAGGCACACCACCACCACCAGAATACATAAAAAAATAAACTCAGTAGCCGATATTGACAGTAAAAAGTTGTTGGATATGAATTCAAATCATAACCAAGCATGCGTCAATATAGCTCTTGTCTCAAAGTAGGTGTACTGTCACATCACGTCGTGACTTATTTGGAGTTTTTTGCTGATTTCTTGTGTGTAGTGTTTTAGTTCTTGTCTCGCGCTCCTATTTTGGTGGCTTTTCCTGTTTTGTTGGTATTTTCCTGTAGCAGTTGCATGTCTTCCTTTCAGCTCTATTCCCCGCACCTGCTTTGTTTTAGCCGTCAAGACTATTTAAGTTGTGCGGACGCTATCCTTCTTTGTGTGGACATTGTTGATTGTCACGTCGTGTACGGATGTACTTTGTGGACGCCGTCTCTGCTCGACACGCCGTAAGTCTTTGCTGTCGTCCAGCATTCTGTTTTTGTTTACTTTGTAGCCAGTTCAGTTTTAGTTTTGTTCTGCATAGCCTTCCCTTAAGCTGCAATGCCTTTTCTTAGGGGCACTCACCTTTTGTGTATTTTTGGTTTAAGCATTAGATACCTTTTTACCTTGCTGTCGATTGCATATTGTGATCACGACAAACCGTGTTCCCGACATCTACAAAGCAATTAGCTACCTGCTGCCACCTACTGATATGGAAGAGTATAACATGGTGACTCTGCCGAGCTCTAGACAGCACAGACACTCAACAACGGCATATTTTTTGCGGATTATAATTACTGGTTTGCAAAAAAGATTTTTAACCCAATTAGGTGAAATTACACAATCTCCCACTAAGTTAGCTTCAATGGCGTCGTCAGCAACAGCATTGCTAGGCTTCGCCAGGCGGTACAGCATTAACCGTGTAGTTACAGGTCCAGTGTTTGGTAGTACTGTTGATCTGCTGTCTATCCTTCCAGTCAGGGGCTTATTTCTTTTGTTTCTATTTGCATTTAAGCACGATGCTATCACGTTAGCTCCGTAGCTAAAGTGCTTCGCCGATGTATTGTCGTGGAGATAAAAGTCACTGTGAATGTCCATTTCGTGTTCTCGACTCTCATTTTCAAGAGGATATAGTATCCCAGGTGGTTTAAAATACAAATCCGTGATCCACAATAGAAAAAGGAGAGAGTGTGGAATCCAATGAGCCAGCTTGTACCTAAGTTACGGTCAGAGCGAAAAAAGATACGTCCTGCACTGCACTCTAGTCCTTCACTCTCACGTTCCTCATCCACGAATCTTTCATCCTGGCTCAAATTAATGGGGTAATCGTCGCTGTCTCGGTCCGAATCGCTCTCGCTGCTGGCGTAAACAATGGGGAAATGTGAGGAGCCTTTCAACCTGTGACGTCACGCTACTTCCGGTACAGGCAAGGCTTTTTTTATCAGCGACCAAAAGTTGCGAACTTTGTCGTCGATTTTCTCTACTAAATCCTTTCAGCAAAAATATGGCAATATCGCGAAATGATCAAGTATGACACATAGAATGGATCTGCTATCCCCGTTTAAATAAGAACATTTCATTTCAGTAGGCCTTTAAAGATATTCTTTATTTCCTTAAATTGGAGAAAATTAGGCTGACCTTGAACGGTTGTTCTTTGAAGTTTCAGGAAGTATGGAGTGGTTTCCTAAAATATGTAGAAGAGACTGATCTCAAATTAACCCCGATTGAAAAGCAATTGAAAGGTAGATAATTGATGAGCCTTTTTGTCTGATTTTGTGTATTGCTGCACTCTGTTGGGGACATTCAGGAGTGCACTTGTCTGTGGCTTAGTTTAGTTTAGTTGAGTCTTTATTTGAAGGGACAATGTACAGAAACATTAAGCTCAAAGACAGATATGTTCTGTACCAGATTATAGCTAAATAGCTAATTTCCATCTGCAGTCCCAGGCTACCTAAATTAAAGGGATACAAAAATCATGCAATACAATTATAACGATAAAATCATACACAACTATTAAGAAAAAAGTCATAAAATGCCCTTTCGTGGACACATACTTAAAGGCCTACTGAAAGCCACTACTACCGACCACGCAGTCTGATAGTTTATATATCAATGATGAAATCTTAACATTGCAACACATGCCAATACGGCCGGGTTAACTTATAAAGTGACATTTTAAAATTCCCGGGAAATATCCGGCTGAAACATCGCGGTATGATGACGTATGCGCGTGACGAAGTCAGAGTAACGGAAGTTATGGTACCCCTTAGAATCCTATACAAAAAGCTCTGTTTTCATTTCATAATTCCACAGTATTCTGGACATCTTTTGCAATTTGTTTAATGAACAATGAAGGCTGCAAAGAAGACAGTTGTAGGTAAGATCAGTGTATTAGCAGCGGACTACAGCAACACAACCAGGAGGACTTTGTTGGAGCGCTAGCCGCGCTAGCCGCCGACTTCACCTTGACTTCCTACGTCTCCGGGCCGCCAAACGCATCGGGTGAAGTCCTTCGTCCTTCTGCCAATCGCTGGAACGCAGGTGAGCACGGGCGTTGATGAGCAGATGAGGGCTGGCTGGCGTAGGTGGAGAGCTAATATTTTTAGCATAGCTCTGTGCAGTCTGGTTGCTAAGCTGGCTTCAATGGCGTCGTTAGCACAGCATTGTTAACCTTCGCCAGCCTGGAAAGCATTAACCGTGTATTTACATGTCCACGGTTTAATAGTATTGTTGATTTTCTATCTATACTTCCAGTCATGGGTTTATTTCTTTTGTTTCTATATGCAGTTAAAGCACGATGCTATCACGTTAGCTCGTAGCTAAAGCATTTCGCCGATGTATTGTCGTGGAGATAAAAGGCACTGAATGTCCATTTCGCGTTCTCGACTCTCATTTTCAAGAGGATATAGTATCCCAGGTGGTTTAAAATACAAATCCGTGATCCACAATAGAAAAAGGAGAGTGTGGAATCCAATGAGCCAGCTTGTACCTAAGTTACGGTCAGAGCGAAAAAAGATACGTCCATCACTGCCTCTCAAGTCCTTCACTGTAACGTTCCTCATCTACGAATCTTTCATCCTCGCTCAAATTAATGGGGTAATCATCACTTTCTCGGTCCGAATCTCTCTCGCTCCATTGTAAACAACGGGGAATTGTGAGGAATACTAGCTCCTGTGACGTCACGCTACTTCCGCTACAGGCAAGGCTTTTTTTTTTATCAGCGAGCAAAAGTTGCAAACTTTATCGTCGATTTTCTCTACTAAATCCTTTCAGCAAAAATATGGCAATATCGCGAAATGATCAAGTATGACACATAGAATGGATCTGCTATTCCCGTTTAAATAAAAAAAAATCATTTCAGTAGGCCTTTAATATACAATACAAGCACACCTCATTTACATCATCACACAAAGACAATACATGCTTTTGTTCACATCTGTCATCATTTTTAAAAACAACCATGATTTTAACCATGTCAATAGCTGCCTGTACTTATTTGACGGATGCATATTTTTTTTATGCTTAATTATTTTAATTTTATTTTATACATTTTTGTGGGTTACTTATTTCGGAAGAAAAAAAAAGGACATTTTATGAGTTGAAATGGGTGGTGTGGAAATTTTTCAAATCGGTCGAGAAATGTTGAATTGAGAAATGTCATCACGGAATTTCAGGAAAACCGGGAATTTTTTCCAGTTCAAAAAAACAACTTAGTTTTTTGTCCTGATTAAGAGGAATGTTTTGACGGTGGAACGGTTGATAAATGTGGGACCAGTAGTTGCCAGAAAAAAAAGGGTGGAAATATGGCTTTGGAAAAGCAGGAATTGTGAAAAATCCTGGAATTGTTTTGAACTTGGAAACGTTATAGTTTGAATTTCCAGAATGGTGGATTGTGTTGAAGGTGGAATGCTTTGGATCGGTTGAAAAATGTGGAAATGGTGAAAGTTTGAAAAATGGCCAATTCATCATTATCATCATCATTTCTTTTTATACCTTTCATGAAAATGCATATATACTGTATAAGCCACGCACAGTTCACACTTTCATTGTTGTTTTGTTTCTTATACATTCCATGACCAGGGGCCGTACTTATCAAGCCTCTTAGAGTGCCATTTTACACTTAAGTCCTGAGAATTTGCGAAATTTAGTCCTACTCTCAAACTTAAGAATAAAAGCTTTTTATCAACGTTCTTAAGTGTAAGAATCACTCCTACTCTCCACGATATTTAAGAGACCTTCAGAGGTGTCTTAAGTGGTTAGGAGTTGCCAGCAGGGGGTGGCACTGAGGCGAGAGAGACGTGCGCCAACGTTCAGGGAACGGAACAATGTTGTTTTTTTTGATGACGAGCAGCTGATCAAACGGTATCGTTTAGACAGAGCGGATATTATTTTTGTCACAGATTTAATACTTTTCGATTCCTTGTTGATTTCTGCATGTGTCTGCAGTGGGCTAGTATATATAGAGCCACCCACACCAGTTTCAAATGAGTTGCCTAATTAATGAATTGGAAAGAAAATATTATGACAGTAGCGTATGTGTGTGGCCGTGAGGTGAGTGATGTCAGTGAGTGTGTGGGCGAGAGAAGAGAGGGAGCGGTAGCGTGAGTGCCGGCGGGGACTAGTTTGTTTTGTATTATTTTGTAGTTTATTGTCAAAATATACACTCCCATTGTCCACTTAAATATTTCCAAGATATTTCTTTATTCTTAGACAACGGATTCCCTTCCGTGATTGGTCATTTCTATGGACACAGAAATGACGTCACCTAAAATTGCGTTTACGGCACATAGTAATGTCGTAATTCAGCTCTGAGTGTGACACTTAAGATTCAGTCCTACACTTCGCTGAAAGGGTGAGTAAGACGCTTGATAACTAACTTTTAAGTGCAGCTTTCAGCCAAGAATTTATTTACTCTTAAGTCAACTCTTAGCGGACTTCTTAGGAGTCATTCTAAGAAGCTTGATAAGTACGGCCCCAGAAATGAGCAGATGGAAGAAGAATATTTTTAGATTTATCTGACCCCTTTTTTAACACAAATTATTTTTAGATGACTTTATCACTCTTCCCTCCACCAACATCCCAACTCCAACATACTTTTTCATTTTCCGTGAAGCATTTTCACAATGACACGTCCAAACAAAATCAAAAATCAGTTTGATATAATGCCAGTTGTCTCTTTTTGTTACTCTTTTTAAATTCCAAAATATTATTGCGACTTTTTAAGTCTTTCTTTGGAGAATTCCATGCTTTCACAGCAGCAACAGACAAGCACATTTCTTTCAAATTTGTTCGCGCTCTTGGATTTTTAAAGTCCTACGACCTTCTGTGATTCTCATCTTCAGACGTGAACACAGATAACTTTTGTAAGTCCTTCGGAAGAACTTTATTTCTCGCTTTGAACATCACTAATAGAGCATACCAGTGTTTTTCAACCTTTTCTGAGCCAAGGCACATTTTTTTCATTTAAAAAATTTCGAGGCACACCACGAGCAGAAAACATACAAAAATTAAACTCAGCAGACAATATTGACAATAAAAAGTTATTCTCGCAATTGTTGGATATTCAAACCATAACCAACCGTGCTTCACTATAGCTCTTGTCTCAAAGTAGGTGTACTGTCATGACCTGTCACATCACGCCGTGACTTATTTGGAGTTTTTTGCTGATTTTGTTCTTGTCTTGCGCTCCTATTTTGATGTTCATTGTCATGTCATGTACGGATGTACTTTGTGGACGCCGTCTGCGGCTCCACACGCCGTAAGTCTTTGCTGTCGTCCAGCAATCTGTCAACAACAACACATCATTTGCAGACTATAATTATTGGTTTGCAAAAAAATATTTTTTTAACACAATTAGGTGAAATTACATAATCTCCCACGGCACATCAGACAATATGTCACGGTACACTAGTGTGCCGCGGCACAGTGGTTGAAAAACACTGGAGTATACAACTAGAGATGTCCGATAATGGCTTTTTTGGCGATATCTGATATTCCGATATTGTCCAACTCTTAATTACCGATTCCAGTATCAACCGATACCGATATATACAATTGTGGAATTAACACATTATGCCTAATTTTGTTGTGATGCGTTAAACAATGTAAGAAGGTTTTCCAAAATAAATCAACTCAAGTTATGGAAAAACCAAACATGGCCACCCTCAGTGTGACCTGTATGGCTGTTGACCAAGTATGCCTTGCATTCACTTGTGTGTGTGAAAAGCCGTAGATGTTATGTGCCTTTAAGGTTTATTGGCGCTCTGTACTTCTCCCTACGTCCGTGTACACAGCGGCCTTTTAAAAAGTCATACATTTTACTTTTTGAAACCGATACCAATAATTTCCGATATTACATTTTAAAGCATTTATCGGCCGATAATTTCGGCAGTCCGATATTATCGGACATCTCTATATGCAATTCTACAATGTCTTTTAGTTTTAATGAAGAGTGGATTTGTGTGGTCTCTATATCCATCTTTTAAAAATAATACAAATTGCTCTTTTCTGTAAAAGAAATAAAGGCATTATGTTGCTGTGATATGTACAGTATTTCCCCATATTTCTGCACAACTATTGAAATAAGGTAGAATAATTGAGCAATGTGACATTCTCATCGTATTATACGGGAAACTGTATTTAACCTTGTTCAAAAGAAATAAGCTTTTAGCTACCTTATTTTTCACATGCAATATCTGAGCTTTCCATGTCAACTTTTCAATTCCTTTTGAATGGGAAAAATGTCCCGGAAATCTGGGAATTTTTGGAATTGGTCAAGGGAAAGCCCGCCATTTCGATTAGGCTGAACAGTTTGCAGTTGGAGCGGTTTGAATCGGGAAGAAGAATAAGTTGAAGTTGAATAATATAGACACAGCTGCTCTTAAGGTCCTCAGTGATTGAATGGAGGCTGTAGACGGCAAGAAATATTGTGTCGCCCTATTTATACATCGTCTACATTTTTATGCAGACGACAGCATTGTTTATTGCTGTTCAACCTCCATCACTCAGGCTTTTGAGTTTTTACAAGCTGCTTTTGATGTCATCCAGGCCCGCTTATTTGATCTTAAATTGGTTTTAAATACAGATAAAAGCAAGGTAGTGGTTTTCTCTCATTCAAGGGTGCTACTGGAAAATATTCCAAATATTGTAACATCAAATGGAAGCCCTATAGAGCAGGTCTTAAATGACAAGTACTTGGGTTTTACTCTTGATCAGGAGCTTTCATTTAAAGTCCATATTAACAACTTGGTCTCTAAGCTTAGGGTAAAGCTTGGTTTCTTTTTTAGAAATCAGGCATGTGATTTTTCCGTCTAAAGTCGGAATTCCGTCTTTTTTAATCTCGGGGGGAAAAACAATTATCTCCCGTTTTTCGTTTTTTTTTCCCGACCCTAAATCAAGATTCGAGACGTAGTTTATATTACGCCGTAGTTGATTGGTCGATATGTTCCTTGTGACCAATCAGGACATCTGTTATGAATGATGACGTTAATAACGTCATCATATGGCCATTTTCCATATGTAAACGATGTCGGTTCTCGAGAGAAAGGACGCTTTACGAGTAAAATAAATTGATAAACATGTCAAAAATAAGTTTGGATGGGACTGGATGGAAAGGGAAATCACTGATACTGTTGGGAAGAAGGAAGTTACGACTTTGTTCGGTGATTTTATTCGGAAAATCGATCGTCCCGGAAAGGTTTGGTGCACGTGGTGTCATGATAATATTGACTATGGATCACGAGGTTTCAAGGCTTTGGAAGTACATGCGAAACGCCAAAAACATACAAAACAACTTGAAGCAAGGAAAACAAACTTTTCACTAGCTGGTACTTTTGGATGTCAACCGAAAGTGAGCAAACCTTACGGACTTCATCCTTTGTTTACATGGAGAGGAAAGATCCACCCACTTCAGTTGCAGACAGGGTTGTTAATAATGAGGTAATTAAGCTAAAAAATATTTGCTTGCGAAATACGCATGTTTGTTTGAAATATTAACCAATTATTGCTTAGCGAAATATAAATGGGTTTTTCTAAAAATAAAAAGCCACGTGAAAATATATTATGAAATTACAGAAATTCAAAGAGTCGCATTATTGAATACAGTTAACAATTTATTTGAAATAAATGTTCATATAATACTATTTTGTAATATTAAGTTCTTATGTAGTCTCTTGAAACTATTGTCAGTGGTGTAACAATCTTGAAGGTCAATATTTTCACACTTGTTTCATGCAATATGTCAGTGTCCTCACATTATTATTATTTACTATATTCAAATATGAGTAAACAATACTAAACACGTTTAATTATTTTCATAAATGTATATCCTATTTTGGCGAAAAGAATGAAATGTTTACATTTGGTATTTTGTTAAATACATTTGCAAGATAGCTCATGTTAGGGCTCTCCGAGAAAGCTAATGTGTGAAGTGAACTGAAGTAATGTGGTAATACTGTAAATAAAGTGTAGATAATAACACTGATCAATGTGACACCTGTGGATGTGAAATGAACACAAGATGTAAATATTAGTGACTAAATACTGTTGGGACTGAACCATATACAGTCATTCATTAGGATAATTGGGTTATGTATGTTCTATTAATGATGTTTTCATGTCTTTAAACACTAAAATATTTTCTTCAAATGGTGCTGTCTTTGTTAATGTTAGCATGTTAAATTGGTGAAAAACCAGGAGCTTCGGGGGGCGTTGCCCCCCTTGTCCCCCCACCAGCCCACCAGGGCACTGGTGGGGGGACCTGGCTGGGGGTCTTCGTCCCCCAGACCCCCGGAAATTTTTTCAGTCTTTTTCATTGTGGTCAAATCACATGCCTGAGAAATAAAAACTGCTTCTCTCTTAAAGTCAGAAAGTAATTGGTGACAGCGACTATTTTGCCCATGATTAATTATGGAGACGTGCTTTATTTTAGTGCTTCATCTAAATGCCTCCAGTCCTTGGACTCTGTTCTTCACTCAGCACTAAGATTTGTTACTGGCTGTCGTAGTCTCACCACCACTGTCACCTGTATATGAAGTCAGGCTTATCTTCATTGAGTGCACACAGATAGTCTCACCACCACTGTCACCTGTATATGAAGTCAGACTTATCTTCATTGAGTGCACACAGATAGTCTCACCACCACTGTCACCTGTATATGAAGTCAGACTTATCTTCATTGAGTGCACACAGATAGTCTCACCACCACTGTCACCTGTATATGAAGTCAGACTTATCTTCATTGAGTGCACACAGATAGTCTCACCACCACTGTCACCTGTATATGAAGTCAGACTTATCTTCCTTGAGTGCACACAGATAGTCTCACTACCACTGTCACCTGTATATGAAGTCAGACTTATCTTCATTGAGTGCACACAGATAGTCTCACCACCACTGTCACCTGTATATGAAGTCAGACTTATCTTCATTGAGTGCACACAGATAGTCTCACCACCACTGTCACCTGTATATGAAGTCAGACTTATCTTCATTGAGTGCACACAGATAGTCTCACCACCACTGTCACCTGTATATGAAGTCAGACTTATCTTCATTGAGTGCACACAGATAGTCTCACCACCACTGTCACCTGTATATGAAGTCAGACTTATCTTCATTGAGTGCACACAGATAGTCTCACCACCACTGTCACCTGTATATGAAGTCAGACTTATCTTCATTGAGTGCACACAGATAGTCTCACCACCACTGTCACCTGTATATGAAGTCAGACTTATCTTCATTGAGTGCACACAGATAGTCTCACCACCACTGTCACCTGTATATGAAGTCAGGCTTATCTTCATTGAGTGCACACAGATAGTCTCACCACCACTGTCACCTGTATATGAAGTCAGACTTATCTTCATTGAGTGCACGCAGATACACACATTGGCTGACTATCATTTACAGTATAAGGCTCTTTTAGGTTTAATACCTCCATACTTGTGTACTCTGTTACAAAGAAAAAACAGCTCTTATGCATTACGTTCTAACAATTTGTATGTTTTAACTGTTCCTCATGTACAGACTGAATTTGGCAAAAGAGCTTCTGGCACTGCTGCTCCTATGGCATGGAATGCATTGCAACTCACTGAACTACTTCCATTTGGAGACTTCCGTTCTGTCCTGAGGGACAAACAGCCTGAGACTGTTGCACAGTGCCTGTGTTTTTAAAAGCTGTAAATCTTTATTGTTTTACACTTCTCTTTTATGTATTTTAAAGGCCTACTGAAAGCCACTACTAGCGACCACGCAGTCTGATAGTTTATATATCAATGATGAAATCTTAACATTGCAACACATGCCAATACGGCCGGGTTAACTTATAAAGTGACATTTTAAATTTCCCGCGAAATATCGTCTCGGTATGATGACGTTTGCGCGTGACGTCACGGGTTGAAGCAGACATTTTGGAATAGCACGGTGGCCAGCTTAAGTCGTCTGTTTTCACCACATAATTCCACAGTATTCTGGACATCTGTGTTGGTGAATCTTTTGCAATTTGTTTAATGAACAATGCAGACTGCAAAGAAGAAAGCTGTAGGTGGGATCGGTGTATTAGCGGCTGGCTGCAGCAACACAACCAGGAGGACTTTGAGTTGAATAGCAGATGCGCTATCCGACGCTAGCCACCGACTGCACTGATGATCGGGTGAAGTCCTTCGTCGATCGCTGGAACGCAGGTAAGCACGGGTGTTGATGAGCAGATGAGGGCTGGCGTAGGTGGAGTGCTAATGTTTTTATCAAAGCTCTGATGAGGTCCCGTAGCTAAGTTAGCTTCAATGGCGTCGTTAGCAACAGCATTGCTGGGCTTCGACAGGCGGTACAGCATTAACCGTGTGGTTACAGGTCCAGTGTTTGGTTCGGTGTCTCCTGATAGTAGTATTGTTGATCTTCTGTCTATCCTTCCAGTCAGGGGCTTATTTCTTTTGTTTCTATCTGCATTTAAGCCCGATTGTCATGTCTGTTCATGTTTTTGTTTTGGCCATGTGTTTGTTTTTTGGACTCTTTTTAGTTCCTGGTTGCACTTCCTTGTTTGGTTTGGTTTCCATGGTCACCCATTAGTTTTCACCTGTCTTGTCACGCACCTGTTTCACGTTTGGAGTCACGCACCTGTGTTCACTGATCACGTCACTATTTAAATCTGTCTGTTTGTGTTGTTCGTCCTGGCGTCCTCACACTATTTCATCACTCTGCTTCATGTCGTGTCACAGTTCTTTACCAAGTAAGTTTTGTTCATTTATGCCACAGTTAGTGTTTTTGTTTTATTGTTCATAGTTTTTGTGCCCACGTGCATGTCTTTTGTTTCATAGTCAAGTTTGTATTTCCGCTTTTGTGCGCGCCTTTTGTTTGCTTCCTTTTTTTTGTAGTTTATTAGTGTTAAAAAAATAAATCATGTATTTAAATTCACGCCTTGCCCGCGCCAATTTTCCTTTGCCTACTGGGAGAACAAACCACGCCATGAACCAAGTCCTGACACCGATGCTATCACGTTAGCTCCGTAGCTAAAGTGCTTCACCGATGTATTGTCGTGGAGATAAAAGTCACTGTGAATGTCCATTTCGCGTTCTCGACTCTCATTTTCAAGAGGATATAGTATCCCAGGTGGTTTAAAATACAAATCCGTGATCCACAATAGAAAAAGGAGAAAGTGTGGAATCCAATGAGCCCTTTTACCTAAGTTACAGTCAGAGCGAAAAAAGAGAAGTCCTGCACTGCACTCTAGTCCTTCACTGTAACGTTCCTCATCCACGAATCTTTCATCCTGGCTCAAATTAATGGGGTAATCGTCGCTCTCGCTGCTGGTGTGAACAATGGGGAAATGTGAGGAGCCTTTCAACCTGCGACGTCACGCTACTTCCGGTACAGGCAAGGCTTTTTTTATCAGCGAGCAAAAGTTGCGAACTTTATCGTCGATGTTCTCTACTAAATCCTTTCAGCAAAAATATGGCAATATCGCGAAATGATCAAGTATGACACATAGAATGGATCTGCTATCCCCGATTGAATAAAAAAATTTCATTTCAGTAGGCCTTTAAATAAATGTTCTATAAGTTGGATAATAAATAGATGAATTTTGGTGTAGTAAACCATATGTGTGAATGCTTTGGAGCATTCACACAACTAGTTGAATGACACCTCTGTCATGGCCTGAAGAGGTCTGTGTCGCTTTTACTGCCACTTAAGAACCCTGCCACACAAACTAAACTACAAATGTGCTGACTTGCGTCCCCATTTGTTAAAAAGACCGAAGTCGATGCGAAAGTGACACAATCGCACGGCAAAGTCTGCACATTGCTATGTTGCATCTGTTTCGTGTGTAAACTCTTTTGAATCGAACCTGCGCCGTCTCAACCCTGAAGTTTACTCTCGAAAGTGACGTCTCAAGCACATTTCCAGCGCGGGCCTATTTAAGATTCATAGAAAAGACCACAGGGCCCCAATCGATATCTCCTTGAGATTTGCGTGGCGCGACGTGTTCCCTTCACAGGCCTGGTTCACAAACATCAGCATCAAAGAGTTGTCAACGTTATCGCCCGCCTCCAATGAAAATTAATGACACTGACAGCTGCAATTAACAATGAAAAATGCAGATTCCTGTAACGACAAAAGCAGTTTTAGAGTTGAGTTGTTTTTTTTTCAAGCCCAGATTGAAGGTGCTCCTCGACGTTCAGTAAAACACCTTGTTTGCCAAAGGAAACAAGAAAAACAAAGTGATTGCTGCCAGAAAATGCACAGCTCATTTGGGAATTTCCCGCCATGCATAATTAAGCAAACTTGTTTGGAATTAAGCGCGACTTCTTTTTGGTGGCGTTTTAATGAATGCAAATCAGACATCTCACATCCCTAAGATTAATTTCAACCAATTAAAAAACAAAGCTCGTCGGAGGGTGGAAGTGTTCAAAGTGCTCGCTGGCGCTCGGTTTCTCCGTCTTTGTCTTTATGACTCTCAGGTGGGGCCACGAGCCACGCCCACTTGCAATACCAGTCAAAATGTTCCGGACAAATAGGTACAAGTTGTTGTACGTTGAAAGCATCGTTCCGTCAATAATCAACTCATCGACAATGTGACAAAACGTCAATCTTGTCGATTTCGGTTGGTAGCTTGCTAAGGTTCTCAGGTAACTTGCGTCACAATCCTCGCTTTACTTTGTGGACAAGAAGAACATCGCACCGATTTTGTGACAATTGATAAATGAGAAGAACATCAGTGATGATGCATTGCATTTTCTGCAGCTTTTTGTACGGAATTCTCCTTGGAATTGTTCAAAGCGCTAAGCTGTTTTAAACCTGCCAACAATACATAAACAATATAAAAAGACAAACCACTTAATAATAGGGTTGGGCATCGTTTGAATTCGAACAATTCCGATTCCGATTCTTTGTTTCGATTCCGATTCCTGGCGATTCTCGATTCCGATTCTTTTAAGAGCCAGGGTCAAAAAAAAGTTTAGGATATTTTAAATGAGCTAGCTAACCTACAGTCTTTCTGAATCAAATAGTCTGACATTCTCCATCAATTTTAATTCTATTAACTTTTTATGAACTTTACTATAACTTCCTCACAGGGCTGTTTTCAACTAGAATATAAATATCAAATCTATGAACTTGAATATAAATATTATAAATTATGAATACATTTTCCCAGGGGTACACTTTCCTCAAGAGAGCTTTATTTTTGAAAACCTCATGAAAACACATTTACACATAAGTGTATGATGCTGCAGGAAACCTCATGAAAACACATTTACACACACAAGTGTATGATGCTGCAGGAAACCTCATGAAAACACATTTACACACACAAGTGTATGATGCTGCAGGAAACCTCATGAAAACACATTTACACACATAAGTGTATGATGCTGCAGGAAACCTCATGAAAACACCTTTACACATAAGTGTATGATGCTGCAGGAAACCTCATGAAAACACATTTACACATAAGTGTATGATGCTGCAGGAAACCTCATGAAAACACATTTACACATAAGTGTATGATGCTGCAGGAAACCTCATGAAAACACATTTACACATAAGTGTATGATGCTGCAGGAAACCTCATGAAAACACATTTACACATAAGTGTATGATGCTGCAGGAAACCTCATGAAAACACCTTTACACATAAGTGTATGATGGACATGGAGCTCTGTTATTTCGCGGTTATTTCATTTTTTTTTGTAAATTAAAGCCACACTTTCAACCGCCGACGCCCGCTATCCATGCTTGAGCTTGACTGACTCGCTCGGCTATGCTAACTCTTCCGGCGGTGGGCGCTTCTTCGTTGGTGTTCAGCGGCTTCTTCTTCCGGTTCGGCGGACATATTTTTTTCCGGTCGGCGGACTGGGTATCGAAACTAGGAATCAAAATTTAAACTTTTGAACGATTCCGGGAGAATCGGAAAGTTAGTCCCGGTTCCAATGGATACTCGATACTCGATACCCAACCCTACTTAATAATGACGACAACAGTTTTAAATTTTAAGAATGCAATACAGTCCATTGCATTGTTTGCATGCAAAATAGTAATCAATGTTCATTTTGCCATCATAACATGTTTGAGATGAAAACACATATATATAAAATTAGTTCAAAATTAATATTCCCTGAGAAAGTTCAAATAAAACTATACTCTTACAATCAAAAATAAAACAATAAAAACAGTTTTCATTATATCAAACAAAAAGTAGATGAAGTAGTGCCTTTAAAGGCCTACTGAAATGATTTTTTATTTATTTAAACGGGAATAGCAGATCCATTCTATGTGTCATACTTGATCATTTCGCGATATTGCCATATTTTTGCTGAAAGGATTTAGTAGAGAACATCGACGATAAAGTTCGCAACTTTTGCTCGCTGATAAAAAAAAGCCTTGCCTGTAGCGGAAGTAGCGTGACGTCACAGGAGCTAGTATTCCTCACAATTCCCCGTTGTTTACAATGGAGCGAGAGAGATTCGGACCGAGAAAGTGATGATTACCCCATTAATTTGAGCGAGGATGAAAGATTCGTAGATGAGGAACGTTACAGTGAAGGACTTGAGAGGCAGCGATGGACGTATCTTTTTTCGCTCTGACCGTAACTTAGGTACAAGCTGGCTCATTGGATTCCACACTCTCCTTTTTTTATTGTAGATCACAGATTTGTATTTTAAACCACCTGGGATACTATATCCTCTTGAAAATGAGAGTCGAGAACGCGAAATGGACATTCAGTGCCTTTTATCTCCACGACAATACATCGGCGAAATGCTTTAGCTACGAGCTAACGTGATAGCATCGTGCTTTAACTGCATATAGAAACAAAAAAAATAAACCCCTGACTGGAAGGATAGATAGAAAATCAACAATACTATTAAACCGTGGACATGTAAATACACGGTTAATGCTTTCCAGGCTGGCGAAGGTTAACGACGCCATTGAAGCTAACTTAGCAACTTACTAACCGGACCGCACAGAGCTATGCTAAAAACATTAGCTCTCCACCTACGCCAGCCAGCCCTCATCTGCTCATCAACACCCGTGCTCACCTGCGTTCCAGCGATCGGCAGAAGGACGAAGGACTTCACCTGATGCGCTTGGCGGCCCGGAGACGTAGGAAGTCAAGGTGAGGTCGGCGGCTAGCGCGTCTGCTCTCCAACAAAGTCCTCCTGGTTGTGTTGCTGTAGTCCGCTGCTAATACACCGATCCCACCTACAACTGTCTTCTTTGCAGCCTTCATTGTTCATTAAACAAATTGCAAAAGATGTCCAGAATGCTGTGGAATTATGAAATGAAAACAGAGCTTTTTGTATAGGATTCTACGGGGTACCATAACTTCCATTAAACTGACTACGTCACGCGCATACGTCATCATACCGCGACGTTTCAGCCGGATATTTCCCGGGAAATTTAAAATGTCACTTTATAAGTTAACCCGGCCGTATTGGCATGTGTTGCAATGTTAAGATTTCATCATTGATATATAAACTATCAGACTGCGTGGTCGCTAGTAGTGGCTTTCAGTAGGCCTTTAAGGTCATGTCCACACGAACACGGAGAGTTTCAAAAACACATACTTGGGGTTAAAACAATCTCCATCCACACAAGTGTAGTTTCAAAAGTGTCTATGTCTACACACAAACACACACCTGCTGTCATGCACATTTTGTCCAATCAGAAGACTGAAAAAAGCAGCAATAGCTGACTTGGTGCAGCATTACACCTCTATTAGGTTTATTTTGATATACTTTAGACCAGGGGCGTCCAAAGTGCGGCCCGGGGGCCATTTGCGGCCCCCAGCTAATTGTTTACCGGCCCGCCACACATTCTGGAAATGCTATTGCAAAAATAAAAATGAATGAGGTGAAATCTAACGAGAAAAAGTTGCAATGTTGACACAAAGCTGCCATGCAGGCTGTTTTTTTTTTCTTTTGTCTTTCTTTATTTTTCTTTTTTTTGCCATTGCTCCAAAAAAAAAATAATGCCAAAAAAATCCATGTTATAATGAATTATTTTGAAGGGTCCAATGACTTCAAATATTTCACTTTAAAATGTTTTATGTGGTAAATATTGCATATATTGTGTAGTTGCCTTATAAAAACATCGTTTTATTTGACAAAAGAGCATAAAACAAACAAAATAATAGTTCAAATGTAAAATGGACAGATATATCTGATGTTGATCTCCTAACTTAAGTGTTGAAAGTAACAGAAAAACCTAATAAAAACGTATCACTTTATGAGTGGGGCACCTTTTAGATCCCAAGTATATTTAGTGGTATTTTATTCATCTTTTCACTGTGATTACGCAAAAATATTAAGGAATTAAAATCCATGCATTATTGATCTTTTAGGGCTCTAATTACTAAATACTACGTATTTCAGTTTTACTATAAAAAACAAAGTTGTTTTTGACATAAAAGCCATAAAACCTTTTTTTTAATTACTTTATATCAACTTGAAGTTGATATAGAGATTTACTGTAAGCGTTAAATTTAAAAAAATAATAATAATTTGACTTATTTTTAACATTTTAATGACTGAGACCCTTTATTTTATTTCATTTCATTTTTTTTTTTTTAATCTCCTTCATTGATGTGCATCTTTGATCGATAGACAATTAAACCTCAGCAACTAAACACACATTTACACACCAATGCCTGAGAAGGAGCAGGATGAAGAAAAAGCTTATATTTTCCTGCCCCCTTCAACATAATACATAGTCTCATTCGATGGATATCATACAAACCAAACAAATACATCCAAATATAATGAAAACAAACAAAAAAAACACAACAAGTGCAAAACTTCATGAAGTACAAACCGAACAAAAAAAGTAATATACACCTCACGGGATGATACAAAACAAATACAAAACCAGACAAAAAAAACAAGTAAATTAATAAATATTAAGCAAAATGTAAACACTTATGGCTGTCCATATGATCTTATTGTTCTGTCTTTATATATGTTTTTAAATTGGAATTAGGGATGTCCCATAATGGCTTTTTGCCGATATCCGATATGCCGATATTGTCCAACTCTTTAATTACCGATACCGATATCAACCGATACCGATATCAACCGATAAATACAGTCATGGAATTAACACATTATTATGCCTAATTTGGACAACCAGGTATGGTGAAGATAAGGTACTTTTTAAAAAAATGAATCAAATAAAATAAGATAAATAAATTAAAAACATTTTCTTGAGTAAAAAAGAAAGTAAAACAATATAAAAACAGTTACATAGAAACTAGTAATGAATGAAAATGAGTAAAATGAAGTGTTAAAGGTTAGTACTATTAGTGGAGCAGCAGCACGCACAATCATGTGTGCTTACGGACTGTATCCCTTGCAGACTGTATTGATATATATTGATATATAATGTAGGAAGCAGAATATTAATAACAGAAAGAAACAACCCTTTTGTGTGAATGAGTGTAAATGGGGGAGGGAGTTTTTTTGGGTTGGTGCACTAATTGTAAGTGTATCTTGTGTTTTTTATGTGGATTTAATAAAAAAAAATAAAATAAAAAAAACCCAGATACTGATAATAAAAAAACCGATACCGATAATTTCCGATATTACATTTTAACGCATTTATCGGCCGATAATATCGGCAGACCGATATTATCGGACATCTCTAATTGGAATACATTTTTACAGTCTTTTTTTCAATTCCATAGTTGAACCCCCACCCCTGATATGCACATTTGTTTTAAAGTTGTACTTGAATACTGATGTTTGAAATGACCTTTTCTTCTACGCTCGTCATTTATGGTCCCCATTACCCCTAAAAGTAAAATAATTTTAAAAATCCATATATTTTGTTATGGTTTAAAAATTAAAAATATCAAAATGGCCCCCACATGCTTTAATTTTTGTGTGCGGCCCTCAGTGGAAAAAGTTTGGACGCCCCTGCTAGATGTACATTATCTTTAAAAGCAGCCTGCATGTACACAGAACTCTGGGAACATTATTAAAGAGCGAATGCACGCCTGTGCTGCTGAAACCCAACACTCATACACATATAACATGTTCAGCAACATGCTGATGTATCACATGTGCAGTACATGTACATTATTTATAAAATCAGCACGCACTAACGAGCCAGGGAAACCATTTTGCATGTTTAAGTATCTATATAAAGCACACGGACGTGCGTGTACCGCTGCAGAACTGTCACGGAATTATTAAGCATATAATTATTGATATAGTGATATGGTACATGTGTAATGAAGTGTATATTGTCTTTAACGACGCTATTTTTTAGTTGCTTGGTCGTTTTTTTACGCGCGAGCACGGCTCATGGAAGCAAGACACGTGAGTTAACTTCCAAGATTTGTTGTTAAACATGAGATAATGTTGCATCTTTCTTATGACACAGAGCAAACAGTCTTGCTTGTCAAAGTTGTCCCATCAGGTGGAGGTTCCACAGCGGTTATATCCAAAACAGCTGACTGGCATTAGTGTCGCAAAGCCCATTTTCATGTGTCTTGTTATTAATGTTGAGTGAAAATAGCAGCATGTTTACGTTCAAACATACAGTAAGTCATCGTATATTGTGTTGCCAGGCAGCAAGGCAGTGTTGTTGAGCTTGGAAATGACAGCACACAACTGTGACGACACTAGTCTCCGTTTGTGCCGTGTACACGAGTTTTGGAACTCTACACTTTGGCCAGCGTTTGTGAAAGTCTGCATTTTTAAAGACAAAAGTATGCGTCTGCATGTGGACAAGAGGCCGAAACGTGAGCTTTGGCTACTAAACAAGGCAAAAATACTAGGGCTGTGAATCTTTGGGTGTCCCACAATTCGATTCGAAATCGATTCTTGGGGTCACGATTCGATTCAAAATGTTTTTTTTTTGTTTTTTTTCAATTCGAAACGATTCTCGATTCAAAAACGAAAAAAAAATAAAAATAAAAATAAAAACTAAAGGATATTTTCCCGATTGAAAAGGATTGTCTATTCATTCAATACATAGATTTCAGCAGGATCTACCCCAGTCTGCTGTAAAAAGCTTTTATAATTGTAAAGGACAATGTTTTATCAACTGATTGCAATAATGTACATTTGTTTCAACTATTAAATGAAGCAAAAATATTTCTTATTTTATCTTTGTGAAAATATTGGACACAGTGTGTTGTCAAGCTTATGAGATGTGATGCAAGTGTAAGCCACTGTCACACTATTGTTCTTTTTTAATTATAAATGTCTAATGATAATGTCAATGAGGGATTTTTAATCACTGCTATGTTGAAATTGGAACTAATATTGATACTGTTGTTGATAATATTCATTTTTGTTTCACTACTTTTGTTTTGTTCTGTGTGGTGTTTGTGTCTCCTCTCAATTGTTGTGTGTGGTGTTTGTGTCTCCTCTCAATTGTTGTGTGTGGTGTTTGTGTCTCCTCTCAATTGTTGTGTGTGGTGTTTGTGTCTCCTCTCAATTGTTGTGTGTGGTGTTTGTGTCTCCTCTCAATTGTTGTGTGTGGTGTTTGTGTCTCCTCTCAATTGTTGTGTGTGGTGTTTGTGTCTCCTCTCAATTGTTGTGTGTGGTGTTTGTGTCTCCTCTCAATTGTTGTGTGTGGTGTTTGTGTCTCCTCTCAATTGTTGTGTGTGGTGTTTGTGTCTCCTCTCAATTGTTGTGTGTGGTGTTTGTGTCTCCTCTCAATTGTTGTGTGTGGTGTTTGTGTCTCCTCTCAATTGTTGTGTGTGGTGTTTGTGTCTCCTCTCAATTGTTGTGTGTGGTGTTTGTGTCTCCTCTCAATTGTTGTGTGTGGTGTTTGTGTCTCCTCTCAATTGTTCTGTTTATTGCACTTCTGAGTGTTGCTGGCTCGGCTTTGCTTTTGGAATTGGATTGCATTGTTGTGGTATTGCTGTGTATTGTTTTGTTGGATTGATTCATAAAAAATAAAAATAAAATAAATTTATAAAAAAATCAATAAATAAAATAGATTTAAAAATTAACAACGCCTCGAGGCAGCGACAATTATTTTTTTTATCAAATTACTCGAGTTACTCGAGTAACGTTTCAGCTCTAATGTAGACCACAAGGAAGTGTTTTACATTTCGGGAAAAAAATATGTTGACCCCTGCCCGTGGAGTTACACCAGTCCACTTCTTTCTTTCTGTTCTCCCTCTTTCTTCTTCTGTAGCATGTAGCTCAGCTAACCGCTACATGGGTCTAAAAAAAAGCTAAGCTACGGAAATTGCTACTTGTTTAAAAAGTAGCAAAGCTACTGCCAAGCTACTGGGAAATGTAGTTAAGCTACGTAGCTTTGATTTTTAAGTCAATTATTTTGAATGGACAATTGTACTTTTTAAACAGTACTAATTACGGGAACACCGTAGTTGTTGGCGAGTATCAATCAATCAATCAATCAATCAATCAATCAATGTTTATTTATATAGCCCTAAATCACAAGTGTCTCAAAGGGCTGCACAAGCCACAACGACATCCCCAGTTCAGATCCCGATTCTCGATCGATTAAAAAAAATCAAAAATAGATTTAAAAAAAAATTATTTTATCGAAAATTGATTCTGAATCGAATCGTTTCCCCCAGGAATCGAATCGCATCGAATTGCGCAGTGCCCAAAGATTCACATCTCTATTATGTACACATCTCTGTCTCCTACAGTGTTGTTGTTATATATTTTGGTTTAAAACTATGAGCTAGTTGCAAACAGCCTCATTAAATATTGATCAAAATATATAATAGTCAATCGCGATTGATCGCAATTAATCGCAGATAAATATCACTTTTCATCGTTAATAAGTGGAGCCCAGAAAGATAATGTTTAAGTTTTTACACCATGACAAGATAATTAATTTGCTTTTATAAAATGTATTTTAAACGTTGTTTTTTTAAACAGCTCAACACAAAAAGGACAAACACACTTTTAATGACAATGAAAAAAAAAATACTTGCACTGCGTTGGTGTCTTGCCAGATTTTGTATTTGGTAGAAATACAACATTTGTATTCCTGCTGTAGAAGCACTTGCTTTCAGAGGACGAGCTATACTTCCATGTTTGTATACCAGTTTTATGCATTAATAACACAAAATGTGGATTGTTATGATCGGGGTTTGATTGTCAAAGATGTTTGTTAATGTAATCTGGGATATTTCTACCTGAATAAATGCTTCTGATATTCTGTACACTGCATGTTGTACAAGTTAATAATATTTATATCTCTGCATGACAATGTCGCTATTTATTAATAACGCGTAATATTCAGCCTGATAACTTTCTGTAATCGAGGACTCAACCAGGACACGTTATAAAACAGTTTACACAATATTTCAGCCAGCCAGAAAAATCTTAATTCTTAACTGACGTACTAGCATTTTTGTGAGGTGCAAATATCACAGAATAACATTACAAAACATCCTTGAAAAAGCATGATCGTAATGTAAAACAATTTTATTGTGTTAATGTAGTCAAACCAGATGTACAGTAGAGCACTTTTACTTTGAAGCTAAACAAATAATTGGTATGAGAAGGTGTTTGGACATGTTTTCATTTCAGACCTGACCTACCATCTTTCATTTCTGTGGAGCTTTTATGCCATCGTACTTACTAAAAGCAGTCACAGTAAATGTTTTTTTATCAATGCGCCTTAACTGTGATCTAAACGCGGAAGTGAAGCACCACCCACCTCTGAACGAAGCATTTGTTACAGAGATTTTGTCTCACGGCGAAAAATCCTTTCTTGTCGGGAGAAAAACTTGCCATGATTTTGAACCTCATATTTCCATAATATACCTTTTAATTTTTTTTGTCCATTTCTGCTTTCTATTTTCCCGTTTGTGGCTCGTCAGTACCAAAGGATGCATGTGCGTTAATCGTGCATGAAAAAAAAATGGTGCCGTTATTAGAACGTCCAGTTAATTTGTTATTGCGTTAATTTTGCCAGGCTTAATCAAAATATACAATACACTTTTCAAATCTATGATAAACAAGATACTTTATTGAACTTTATTGGTAAATTGTTAAAACTTTCATAATGAATAATTTATACATCGAATAGAAAACAAAGATGTGGAAAAACATTTATATTTAATGCCATAAAATAAATTAAAAAGAATACAAGATGAATTAAATTAATTTAAATGTGATCAAATGTCAGTCAAGGGTCAGATCCGGTAGACAGAACTTGGTTTGAACATTCTTGCAATGTGCAGGTGTTTTTATTTGTGTCATCAGTGTAAGAACCCTTGTAATAATCAACCAAATGATGATGGATGAAGCAAAGACTTAAAATAAGTGGGTACTTATCCTGTTTTATCAAGTCTAATTGTCATTTTCTTCACGATGACAACATGCCAAACAACCTGATAACGTAATACCATACCATACCATACCAACTTTATTTATAAAGCCCTTTAAAAACAACCTCAGTTGAAAAACTAAGGGCTGTACACCACAAAGAAATAAAGGCAAAGGACAGACTAAAAAATAACATTTAAAACAGAAGTAAAATACACATTAAAAAAGCAAATACAAAATTACCCTAAGAACAATTTTGTTAGATAAAAAGCAGTTAAAAAAGTTAAAAGTTAAAAACAGTTTAAAGTCTCATGCTGGGTTAAAAGCCAGTGAATAAAATGGCAATACAGTCATGAAACACAACAATCAACCTGACTAATATAACCCGATTATTATAGTATTCTGCTACTTGTCACGACTTTCTATAATACCGACACTGGTGCTCCCTCTGTGACGCAAGGTCAAAGTTTGCACAGCTAAATATGTCACTTTGCCCGCTTTTTGACAGGAGAAAATGCGCCAATTATTCTGCATTAGCTTACCCACAATAACGTGGGCACGGGGGTCTAAATCAACCTTTATCAATGTTGCGGAGTGTTCCATCCATCTGACTTAAGACTCAGGAGAGCTCATTGTGGTATTTTCCATGTGAAGGCACCGTCGCACAGCAGGACCGGTGACAAATAACGCGGCGGGCGCCAATAACAAATGTCAGTGTCAGCCTGGCGTCTGTGGCTCAGGTTGGAGTCTGCTAATGACAACCTGGCGCTGCCTGCCTTCCATCTTCAACGCACTCAGTGCATCCTGATTATTCCGAGAGGCGCAAGTAAACGCTAATGATCGAAGGGCCAAAGCCCGCACCTTCGGGCTAATGCTAATCTGCCTGCGTAGCGACCCGGAGAAACGGCTGGTACATTGATTTGATCTCTCACATCAAAAGACAAACAGTGGTGCAAGTCAGCACTTCCCCGGTCAATGTCACTCCTTCAAGTGATTCTCCACCCCCGAACACACAAACGCACACTTGCATCCTAATGCACACACCCCACTTTATCTATTTAAAAGCCAGCCTGAGCCTCCGACAACAACAGAGGATTCCGAACAATCGTATTGCTTAATTGTTTGTAAAATCACCTAATGCACGTCCAGTATGTTCAGATCTCCGACACAGTTTGGTTGACCCCAATGTAAGTAGACGGTAGTAGAGGTGGGAATCTTTTGGGCACCTCATGATTCCATTATGATTACCATCACTGGTTTAAATGTAACTTAGATATTGGGTTTCACTGTGTAAAGCGCTTTTAGCCACTAGAAAAAAAGTGCTATGTAAATATAATTCATTTCACTTCACTTCACAATTCAGATGCTACTATTCAATAACAATTCATTGTTGATGCAAATTTAATCTACGTATTGATGCAGTTTTACATTTATTTTTGTTTCACTAAATAAGCGTTTATCACTTGCATCTTTAAAGGCCTACTGAAAGCCACTACTAGCGACCACGCAGTCTGATAGTTTATATATCAATGATGAAATCTTAACATTGCAACACATGCCAATACGGCCGGGTTAACTTATAAAGTGACATTTTAAAATTCCCGGGAAATATCCGGCTGAAACATCGCGGTATGATGACGTATGCGCGTGACGAAGTCAGAGTAACGGAAGTTATGGTACCCCGTAGAATCCTATACAAAAAGCTCCGTTTTCATTTCATAATTCCACAGTATTCTGGACATCTTTTGCAATTTTTTTAATGAACAATGAAGGCTGCAAAGAAGACAGTTGTAGGTGGGATCGGTGTATTAGCAGCGGACTACAGCAACACAACCAGGAGGACTTTGTTGGAGAGCAGACGCGCTAGCCGCCGACCTCACCTTGACTTCCTACGTCTCCGGGCCGCCAAACGCATCGGGTGAAGTCCTTCGTCCTTCTGCCGATCGCTGGAACGCAGGTGAGCACGGGTGTTGATGAGCAGATGAGGGCTGGCTGGCGTAGGTGGAGAGCTAATGTTTTTAGCATAGCTCTGTGCAGTCCGGTTGCTAAGTTAGCTTCAATGGCGTCGTTAGCACAGCATTGTTAACCTTCGCCAGCCTGGAAAGCATTAACCGTGTATTTACATGTCCACGGTTTAATAGTATTGTTGATTTTCTATCTATCCTTCCAGTCAGGGGTTTATTTCTTTTGTTTCTATATGCAGTTAAAGCAAGATGCTATCACGTTAGCTCGTAGCTAAAGCATTTCGCCGATGTATTGTCGTGGAGATAAAAGGCACTGAATGTCCATTTCGCGTTCTGGACTCTCATTTTCAAGAGGATATAGTATCCCAGGTGGTTTAAAATACAAATCCGTGATCCACAATAGAAAAAGGAGAGAGTGTGGAATCCAATGAGCCAGCTTGTACCTAAGTTACGGTCAGAGCGAAAAAAGATACGTCCATCACTGCCTCTCAAGTCATTCACTGTAACGTTCCTCATCTACGAATCTTTCATCCTCGCTCAAATTAATGGGGTAATCATCACTTTCTCGGTCCGAATCTCTCTCGCTCCATTGTAAACAACGGGGAATTGTGAGGAATACTAGCTCCTGTGACGTCACGCTACTTCCGGTACAGGCGAGGCTTTTTTTATCAGCGAGCAAAAGTTGCGAACTTTATCGTCGATTTTCTCTACTAAATCCTTTCAGCAAAAATATGGCAATATCGCGAAATAATCAAGTATGACACATAGAATGGATCTGCTATTCCCGTTTAAATAAAAAAAAATCATTTCAGTAGGCCTTTAAAAGAACAGTGCATTTGTAAAAAAAACAGGTACATTAAATCCCTCATTTAATTGCCAATTAAAGAAAATGTGTCCAAAACTGGAACATAAGAGCCCGATAATAAACTGTCTCCATTACTTTATATACAATAAATAAAGCCATTATTGATTATTGATAGGGATGTCCAATAATGGCTTTTTTGCCCATATTCCGATATTGTCCATCTCTTAATTACCGATATCGATATCAACCGATACAGATATCAACCGATACCGATATATACAGTCGTGGAATCAACACATTATTATGCCTAATTTGGACAACCAGGTATGGTGAAGATAAGGTCCTTTTTTTTAAAAATAATTAAATAAAATAAGATAAATAAATTAAAAACATCTTCTTGAATAAAAAAGAAAGTAAAACAATATAAAAACAGTTACATAGAAACTAGTAATGAATGAAAATGAGTAAAATGAAGTGTTAAAGGTTAGTACTATTAGTGGAGCAGCAGCACGCACAATCATGTGTGCTTACGGACTGTATCCCTTGCAGACTGTATTGATATATATTGATATATAATGTAGGAAGCAGAATATTAATAACAGAAAGAAACAACCCTTTTGTGTGAATGAGTGTAAATGGGGGAGGGAGGTTTTTTGGCTTGGTGCACTAATTGTAAGTGTATCTTGTGTTTTTTATGTGGATTTAATAAAAAAAAAAACCAAAAAAAAACGATACCGATAATTTAAAAAAACGATACCGATAATTTCCGATATTACATTTTAAAGCATTTATCGGCCGATATTATCGGACATCTCTAATTATTGACGTTTACTAATCGATTTTATAATCGTCCATGCCTGAATTGTGGTGCGATTATTTCCCCAACCTCGGTAGTAGCAGTACCAACACGACACGTACCAAATTTATTCTGATCCTTACCAAAATTGTATTGGTTTTTTTTTGTACGACAACTCAATTCAATTGTGTGTTCCCACTGCAGGTCAATTCCGATGTTTTCTGCACGTACATTTTTTAACAACAGTTATGTCAACAGTTAATGTACGATTTTTTTCAAACTCTTTTGTACATGGCTATGCTTCCGATACAGTATGGCTACGTTCACACTGCGGGGTCGGATATAAAATGTGTATTTTTTGTCATATCCGATCTTTTTAATGGCTGATCACATTACCAGAAAAAATGGGAGTTCTAATGTGAATGCAATCTGACCGGTATGTGGACCTAGTAACCTACTCAGTAGCCTATTGGTTAGAGCAGTGGTCCCCAACCACCGGTCCGCGGACCGATTGGTACCGGGCCGCGGACCGATTGGTACCGGGCCGCACAAGAATTAAAAAAAAATATTTTTTTTTATTTTTTTTATTTTTTATTTTTTTAATGAAATCAACATAAAAAACACAATATATACATTCTATATCAATATAGATCAATACAGCCTGCAGGGATACAGTCCGTAAGCACACATGATTGTATTCATGTATGTAAAAAAAATTAAAAAATTAAAAAAAATATTTTTTTAAAATCCACCCCCCCCACCCCCCTCCCCCGCTCCCCCCCACCGGTCTGTGGGACAAATTTTCAAGCGTTGACAAACCCGCTATATATCGAGTATGTCCATATATCGCCCAGCCTTAGTTGAAAAGTTACTTTTACTACTTTACCAGAACTGTTTTTTGTCTTGAAATTTGTGTTTGCTAAGTAGAATTCATGGGGCTCAAATCTAAATGCCCCATATAACAAAGATAGTATTTCCTAAGCGAGGAGATGTTGCTCTGCTTCACAGACATGTTGGAATTCATTGTTGCCCTCTGAGGACCACAGCACTCGTGCATCCCCAGACCGTGCATGCTGCAAAAATGTGAGGGATGGACACACTTTTGGGACATTTGAACTGATAAAAAATACCAGAATTACTTCATAGTCTTGTGAAAGTTGATCCACAGCGCGCACTAAAACAAAACAAAAAGACAATAAAAGGGGCAAAGTGGTTTCACCTGCAAGGCCCACTGACTGCTCTTAAGAGGCTTGATGCATTATTGCCTTCAATCCTTTTGTCCCTACCTGTTACCGCACTTCCATTTAATGTTGTCTTTTAAAGGCCTACTGAAAGCCACTACTAGCGACCACGCAGTCTGATAGTTTATATATCAATGATGAAATCTTAACATTGCAACACATGCCAATACGGCCGGGTTAACTTATAAAGTGACATTTTAAAATTCCCGGGAAATATCCGGCTGAAACGTCGCGGTATGATGAGGTATGCGCGTGACGAAGTCAGAGTAACGGAAGTTATGGTACCCCGTAGAATCCTATACAAAAAGCTCTGTTTTCATTTCATAATTCCACAGTATTCTGGACATCTTTTGCAATTTGTTTAATGAACAATGAAGGCTGCAAAGAAGACAGTTGTAGGTGGGATCGGTGTATTAGCAGCGGACTACAGCAACACAACCAGGAGGACTTTGTTGGAGAGCAGACGCGCTAGCCGCCGACCTCACCTTGACTTCCTACGTCTCCGGGCCGCCAAACGCATCGGGTGAAGTCCTTCGTCCTTCTGCCGATCGCTGGAACGCAGGTGAGCACGGGTGTTGATGAGCAAATGAGGACTGGCTGGCGTAGGTGGAGAGCTAATGTTTTTAGCATAGCTCTGTGCAGTCTGGTTGCTAAGTTAGCTTCAATGGCGTCGTTAGCACAGCATTGTTAACCTTCGCCAGCCTGGAAAGCATTAACCGTGTATTTACATGTCCACGGTTTAATAGTATTGTTGATTTTCTATCTATACTTCCAGTCAGGGGTTTATTTCTTTTGTTTCTATATGCAGTTAAAGCACGATGCTATCACGTTAGCTCGTAGCTAAAGCATTTCGCCGATGTATTGTCGTGGAGATAAAAGGCACTGAATGTCCATTTCGCGTTCTCGACTCTCATTTTCAAGAGGATATAGTATCCCAGGTGGTTTAAAATACAAATCTGTGATCTACAATAGAAAAAGGAGAGAGTGTGGAATCCAAGGCTTTTTTTAATCAGCGAGCAAAAGTTGCGAACTTTATCGTCGATTTTCTCTACTAAATCCTTTCAGCAAAAATATGGCAATATCGCGAAATGATCAAGTATGACACATAGAATGGATCTGCTATTCCCGTTTAAATTAAAAAAAATAATTTCAGTAGGCCTTTAAACGCAGAGTCTCCTGCAGAGAATAAAGTTGACAGTACTCGGAACTCTGCGTTGAAAGGGAGGGGAAAAAAACATGTTCAAAGCGCCGCAAGGAGCCCTTTATGTGTTCCCTTAATCAGTCAAAAGCCCGTGGTGGCAGGCCACTTGCGTCGCTCCTCCATATGACGAGGAGAATTCATGTTTGGCCGTCTCTGATGCTTTCTTTTTGAGGGAATAGAAGCCACGCGAAGAAGGAGGGGAGGGTGGGATGGAGGGAGGGATGGCATTATCTATTCAAGGAGCGCCGGGAATACGCCGACTGCTCTGTTGTTGCTGCTGCGTCTCATTTTGTCTATCGCAGATCACAGAGCCTCAGACCGCCATCTTCCAGAGCCTCGGAAACGGCGCTGTTTTATTAGAACCCTGTGGGAGAGTTTTGTAGAGGCGGGGGCGCCGTTGAGCCCGTTTGAATCCGAGCTGGTGTTGATTTGATGCGTGGATGTACTTTAGCTAGCAGGAGGAGTTGTGCGAGTGAGACGATATCAGACACATGTACGGTGCGTTTGCTAGAATGTTATTATTTCTGTTTGCCAGTTGTGTTAACGTACGCTGTCACGCCTTGGGCTTTTTCTGATTTGATTCAGCGAGGCCTCACTGCCGCCGCGTCGGCCTCCTGCTTACTTCATGCACCAACGGGCCACACATTGAAACGCACTGGAGCAATTACTGTAATAAAAATGTAGCGGTACATACTTAACAACTCAAGAGTCAGCATCTCAATCCCAATAAAAAGCATACGTCTCCTGCCTCCAAAAAATAAATACATTGGAGGTTTATGTTCAAGAAAATGCTAAAAGCATGGAGTGCTGCTCGGGTGTAGCAAACTGTGTTCCTTTGGGGCTCTTCAGTTTAAGTGAAACATATAAGAACACATCTTGAAAGAAAAACTCTGAGCTCAGATGTTTTATTATTGGAGGTTTATGGTTGACGTTTATTCAGAACGTGCATTTACCACATGCCCGAAAAGTAGTAGGAAGAAACAAAGCTTTTTTAACTGTTCCCCTTTTCCATTTTATAGCAATTAATATCATGTTGCAAAAATCAATCAATCAATAACACGGTAACAGTTAGAGATGCTACCTCAGTAGAAGCATTTAAGTCCCATCTTAAAACTCATTTGTATACTCTAGCCTTTAAATAGACCTCCCTTTTTAGACCAGTTGATCTGCCGTTTCTTTTCTTTCTCCTCTGCCCCCCGCCCCCTCTCCCCTGTGGAGGGGTTATTCCGGTTCCGGTGACCATGGATGAAGTGCTGGCTGTCCAGAGTTGGGACCCGGGGTGGACCGCTCGCCTGTGCTTTGGTTGGGGACATATCTGCGCTGCTGACCCGTCTCCGCTCGGGATGGTCTCCTGCTGGCCCCTCACTATTATGTTAGATCCACTATGGACTGGACTCTCACTATTATGTTAGATCCACTATGGACTGGACTCTCACTATTATGTTAGATCCACTATGGACTGGACTCTCACTATTATGTTAGATCCACTATGGACTGGACTCTCACACTATTATGTTAGATCCACTATGGACTGGACTCTCACTATTATGTTAGATCCACTATGGACTGGACTCTCACACTATTATGCTAGATCCACTATGGACTGGACTCTCACACTATTATGTTAGATCCACTATGGACTGGACTCTCACTATTATGTTAGATCCACTATGGACTGGACTTTCACACTATTATGCTAGATCCACTATGGACTGGACTCTCTCACTATTATGTTAGATCCACTATGGACTGGACTCTCACACTATTATGCTAGATCCACTATGGACTGGACTCTCACACTATTATGTTAGATCCACTATGGACTGGAGTCTCACTATTATGTTAGATCCACTATGGACTGGACTCTCACTATTATGTTAGATCCACTAAGGACTAGACTCTCACAATATTATGTTAGATCCACTATGGACTGGACTCTCACTATTATGTTGGATCCACTATGGACTGGACTCTCACTATTATGTTAGATCCACTATGGACTGGACTCTCACTATTATGTTAGATCCACTATGGACTGGACTCTCACACTATTATGCTAGATCCACTATGGACTGGACTCTCACACTATTATGCTAGATCCACTATGGACTGGACTCTCACACTATTATGTTAGATCCACTATGGACTGGACTCTCACTATTATGTTAGATCCATTATGGACTGGACTCTCACTATTATGTTAGATCCACTATGGACTGGACTCTCACTATTATGTTAGATCCACTATGGACTGGACTCTCACTATTATGTTAGATCCACTATGGACTGGACTCTCACACTATTATGCTAGATCCACTATGGACTGGACTCTCACACTATTATGTTAGATCCACTATGGACTGGAGTCTCACTATTATGTTAGATCCACTATGGACTGGACTCTCACTATTATGTTAGATCCACTAAGGACTAGACTCTCACAATATTATGTTAGATCCACTATGGACTGGACTCTCACTATTATGTTGGATCCACTATGGACTGGACTCTCACTATTATGTTAGATCCACTATGGACTGGACTCTCACTATTATGTTAGATCCACTATGGACTGGACTCTCACACTATTATGCTAGATCCACTATGGACTGGACTCTCACACTATTATGCTAGATCCACTATGGACTGGACTCTCACACTATTATGTTAGATCCACTATGGACTGGACTCTCACTATTATGTTAGATCCATTATGGACTGGACTCTCACTATTATGTTAGATCCACTATGGACTGGACTCTCACTATTATGTTAGATCCACTATGGACTGGACTCTCACTATTATGTTAGATCCACTATGGACTGGACTCTCACTATTATGTTAGATCCACTAGGGACTGGACTTTCACACTATTATGTCAGACCCACTCGACATCCATTGCATCCGGTCTCCCCTAGAGGGGGGGGGGGGTCTGACATATGCGGTCCTCTCCAAGGTTTCTCATAGTCATTCACATCGACGTCCCACTGGGGTGAGTTTTCCTTGCCCTTATGTAGGCTCTGTACCCATTGATTGATTGATTCAATCAATCAATCAATGTTTATTTATATAGCCCTAAATCACAAATGTCTCAAAGGGCTGCACAAACCACAATGACATCCTTGGTACAGAGCCCACATAAGGGCAAGGGAAACTCACCCCAGTGGGACGTCGATGTGAACGACTATGAGAAACCTTGGAGAGGACCGCATATGTGGGTAACCCCCCCCCTCTAGGGGAGACCGAAAGCAATGGATGTCGAGTGGTCTGACATAATAGTGTGAGAGTCCAGTCCATAGTGGATCTAACATAATAGTGAGAGTCCAGTCCATAGTGGATCTAACATAATAGCTCATGCTAAAGAGCTTCGCCGATGTATTGTCGTGGAGATAAAAGTCACTGTGAATGTCCATTTCGTGTTCTTGACTCTCATTTTCAAGAGGATATAGTATCCCAGGTGGTTTAAAATACAAATCCGTGATCCAAAATAGAAAAAGGAGAGAGTGTGGAATCCAATGAGCCAGCTTGTACCTAAGTTACGGTCAGAGCGAAAAAAGATATCTCTTGAACTGCTTTCTAGTCTGTCACTCTAACGTTCCTCATCCACGAATCTTTCATCCTCGCTCAAATTAATGGGGTAATCGTCACTTTCTCGCTCCAAATATCTCTCGCTCCATTGTAAACAACAGGGAATTGTGAGCAGCACTACCGCTTGTGACGTCACGCTACTTCCGGTAGGGGCAAGGTTTTTTTTTATCAGCGAGCAAAAGTTGCGAACTTTATCGTCGATTTTCTCTACTAAATCCTTTCAGCAAAAATATGGCAATATCGCGAAATAATCAAGTATGACACATAGAATGGATCTGCTATTCCCGTTTAAATAAAAAAGATGCATTTCAGTAGGCCTTTAAATAATGCCTGTGATTAGTGCTCGGGTAGCAGGTGAGCGGCCGAACACTAATCAGAGACATGTGAACATAATAAGCAACCATGGCAACCAAAACAAACTCAGGAGGTGCACAAACAGGAACTAAAGGAGTCCAAAACTAACAGAAAACACAAAAACATGATCCGGACCAAGGATCATGACAATAAATGATAAATGTATGCATTATCCTGTTATATCTCACATTCTATATTGTGTTTTGGAAAAAGGTTGTCATAAACTTTACTTAGCTCATTAAAGAAAATAATGCAAGAAAAAACAAAGTTTTATGCATATGTAAATGTATTCAGTTATAAACAATCAATCACTTTCTTCTTTCCTTCATGGATCTAAAGCAGGGGTCACCAACCTTTTTGAAAGCAAGAGCTACTTCTTGGGTAGTGATTAATGTGAAGGGCTACCAGTTTGATACACACTTCAATAAATTGCCAGAAATAGCCAATTTGCTCAATTTACCTTTAACTCTGTTATTATTAATAATTAATGATATTTACACTTAATTGAACGGTTTAAAAGAGGAGAAAACACGAAAAAAATTCAATTTCGACTCTTTAAAATTCAAAATTCAACCGAAAAAAAGAAGAGAAAAACTTAAAAAAAGAATTTATGGAACATCATTAGTAATTTTTCCTGATTAAGATTAATTTTAGAATTTTGATGACATGTTTTAAATAGGTTAAAATCCAATCTACACTTTGTTAGAATATATAACAAATTGGACCAAGCTATATTTCTAACAAAGACAAATCATTATTTCTTCTAGAATTTCCAGAACAAAAATGTTAAAATAAATTCAAAAGACTTTGAAATAAGATTTAAATTTGATTCTACAGATTTTCTAGATTTGACAGAATATATATTTTTTAATTTTAATCATAATTAGTTTGAAGAAATATTTCACAAATATTTTTCGTCGAAAACACAGAAGCTAAAATGAAGAATTAAATTAAAATGTATTTATTATTCTTTACAATAAAAAAATACTTGAACATTGATTTAAATTGTCAGGAAAGAAGAGGAAGGAATTTAAAAGGTAAAAAGGTATATGTGTTTAAAAATCCTAAAATCATTTTTAAGGTTGTATTTTTTTCTCTAAAATTGTCTTTCTGAAAGTTATAAGAAGCAAATTAAAAAAAATAATGAATTTATTTAAACAAGTGAAGACCAAGTCTTTCAAATATTTTCTTGGATTTTCAAATTCTATTTGAGTTTTGTCTCTCTTAGAATTAAAAATGACGGGCAAAGCTAGACCAGCTTGCTAGTAAATAAATAAAATTAAAAAAAATAGAGGCGGCTCACTGGTAAGTGCTGCTATTTGAGCTATTTTTAGAACAGGCCAGCGGGCTACTCATCTGGTCCTTACGGGCTACCTGGTGCCCGCGGGCACCGTGTTGGTGACCCCTGATCTAAACTTTTCCACTGCTGGTATTTTTTTCTATATTTTTATTGTAATATTTTCAGAATGTACTTGTTGTATTTTTGGCTAAAGTAAGACAAAGAAAACAATCTGAAAATGTCTGTATTTTTAATTTTTAATGCCATGATTTTAACAGTCCGGCCCGCGTGTGCACAAGTTTTCCTCCATGCGGCCCCTGAGATAAAATGAGTTTGACACCCGTGATGTAGATGTATTGCACATACAGTATGTAACCTATTATTCAGATTCAGAGTCAGAAGTACTTTATTAATCCCAGAGGGGAAATACGATTTTCAGCTCAATCCCATTCAAGATCAGACAAACACTACAAGGAGACAGAAAAAGGTTACTTTTTATGATGTAATGCATTGTAAGATATTGACTGAAATATGCTTCAACATGATGTACAGTGCATTGTTATGTACATTTGTGAAGATATATATGCTGAATACAACTGAGTATTCTTGTGTGTCGTTTCAGTTGTCTATTTGGAGCATGTGGAAGTCTGTCTGATTGGAGGTAGATGTAGCGGGCAGATGGGGTGGGGGCGCCCCCGGGGACACGCGGGAGGACAATGGCGTCTCATGGGAGAATTTTATGCTGCTGAACTTAATTTCAATGCGTAAAGGAAAGGTATGAAAGAAATCTGGGCTACAACATTGCCCGTGTTTTCTTGTTCCCTTGTGTGCAGGGCGAGAAAAGCAGATTATACCACGTTTTTTAACTACGTGCTTTACAGTACATCACAGAAGTGAGTGCACCCTTAGCAAGCATTTTTATGACGCTATATCTACTCAAAGGACAATAATATATACAAACCCCGTTTCCATATGAGTTGGGAAATGGTGTTAGATGTAAATATAAACGGAATACAATGATTTGCAAATCCTTTTCAAGCCATATTCAGTTGAATATGCTACAAAGACAACATATTTCATGTTCAAACTCATAAACTTTTTTTTTTTTGCAAATAATCATTAACTTTAGAATTTGATGGCAGCAACATGTGACAAAGAAGTTGGGAAAGGTGGCAATAAATACTGATAAAGTTGAGGAATGCTCATCAAACACTTATTTGGAACATCCCACAGGTGTGCAGGCTAATTGGGAACAGGTGGGTGCCATGATTGGGTATAAAAGTAGATTCCATGAAATGCTCAGTCATTCACAAACAAGGATGGGGCGAGGGTCACCACTTTGTCAACAAATGCCTGAGCAAATTGTTGAACAGTTTAAGAACAACCTTTCTCAAGCAGCTATTGCAAGGAATTGAGGGATTTCACCATCTACGCTCCGTAATATCATCAAAGAGAATGTGGAGAAATCACTGCAGGTAAGCAGCTAAGCCCGTGACCTTCCATCCCTCAGGCTGTACTGCATCAACAAGCCACATCAGTGTGTAAAGGATATCACCACATGGGCTCAGGAACACTTCAGAAAGCCACTGTCAGTAACTACAGTTGGTCGCTACATCTGTAAGTGCAAGTTCAGTGTTTCCCATAAACTGCCAAGATACCTGTGGTGGTGGCGGCGTGGGTATGGGCGTGGCTAAGGGCGTGGTCACCACGCCACCATCGAGTAATTTGCATAATTTACTACAATGATATGATTTTCTCTGAAAAGGCTCAAAAAATGTATACTTACTAATTAATAATAACAGTTTTGTTTTAAACGTCCATCCATCCATCCATTTTACAATATAATTACAACACTTTATGTACATATTTATATACAGATTTGAACAATAAGTTATTCACTGAAATATATTTATTAAATGTGGTTCTTACAAAAAATATATCTTATAAAAATATAAAAGCTAAAATGTCTCTTAAAGCTCTGCCCCTTTAATTAGTGCATACTAAATAATTTAACTTTAGCCTACTACTACAACCATATTATTTACCAGCAACATAAAGTGAAACAGAGGCAGAGGTGTCCTGCCACAGTCAGTAACAAATAAACAGAAAACAGTAGTGGTGGTAGATAGACACAAAGCTTCATCAAACATCTGATCCACTGAACAAAGAGCTCCAAAAATCTTGATCCTACACTTCTCTTTTGTAAAGTAAATCTAAAAAAGCCGATATGGGCATCTACATCAACTATATGATTTGCCTGAGAAGCTGGACAGGACACAAAAAAACAAAAAAAACATTTTTTTTGTGGCGGCCTTAATTCTTTCGTGGCGGGCCGCCACAAATAAATGAATGTGTGGGAAACACTGAAGTTAAAACTCTCCTATGCAAGGCGAAAACCGTTTATCAACAACACCCAGAAACGCCGTCGGCTTCGCTGGGCCTGAGCTCATCTAAGATGGACTGATACAAAGTGGAAAAGTGTTCTGTGGTCTGACGAGTCCACATTTCAAATTGTTTTTGGAAACTGTGGACGTCGTGTCCTCCGGACCAAAGAGGAAAAGAACCATCCGGATTGTTCTAAGAAGTGATGTCAGTCCACCATTTGCAGCTATTACAGCTTCAACTCTTCTGGGAAGGCTGTCCACAAGGTGGCAGAGTGTGTTTGTAGGAATTTTCCACCATTCTTCCAAAAGCACATTGGTGAGGTCACACACTGATGTTGGTGGAGAAGGCCTGGCTCTCAGTCTCCCTTCTAATTCATCCCAAAGGTGTTCATTCGGGTTCAGGTCAGGACTCTGTGCAGGCCAGTCAAGTCCATCCACACCAGACTCTGTCATCCATGTCTTTATGGACCTTGCTTTGTGCACTGGTGCACAGTCATGTTGGAAGAGGAAGGGGCCCGCTCCAAACTGTTCCCACAAGGTTGGGAGCATGGAATTGTCCAACATGTTTTGCTATCCTGGAGCATTCAAAGTTCCTTTCACTGGAACTAAGAGACCAATCCCAACTCCTGAAAAACAAACTCACACCATAATTCCTCCTCCACCAAATTTCACACTCGGCTCAATGCAGTCCGAAATGTAGCGTTCTCCTGGCAACCTCCAAACCCAGACTGCTCCATCAGATGTAAAAGTGTCATTCATCAGCCCAGAGAAGGCGTCTCCACTGCTCTAGAGTCCAGTGGTGATGTCCTTTACACCACTGCATCCCACGCTTTGCATTGGACTTGCTGATGTATGGCTTAGATGCAGCTGCCCGGCCATGGAAACCCATGCCATGAAGCTCTCTGCGTACTGTACGTGGGCTAATTGGAAGGTGACATGAAGTGTGGAGCTGTGTAGCAAGTGACTGTGCAGAAAGTCTTTGCACTATGCTGACCTCTCTGGCAGTTTACCTGGCCTACCACTTGGTGGCTGAGTTGCTGTTGTTCACAAACTCTTCACTTTTATTATAATGAAGCCGACTTTGGAATATTTAGGAGCGAGGAAATTTCAGGACAGGTGGCATCCTGTGACAGTTCCACGCTGGAAATCACTGAGAGCGGCCCATTCTTTCACAAATGTTTGTAGAAACAGTCTCCATGCCTAAGTGCTTGATTTGATACACCTGTGATTAGTGATTAGGACACCTGATTCTCATCATTTGGATGGGTGGCCAAATACTTTTGGCAATATAGTGTATATATATTATATATACTGTATGTATAGCCAGGTGAGGTTGTTCTGGTCAGGATGCGTCCCTGGGAAGGTGTTTAGGCCGCGTCAGACCGGCTTGAGTCTTCCATGTTTTTTATCCAAACTCCAACCAAAACGCTTCTTTTTCAAAGTCAGACTTTTTTGAAATGATTGCTAGAAACTTGTTGCCAACCTGCAACAACACACCTGGAGGACACATTGGATCATTCCTTCAATTCATGAATTTAAAAAACCTGATTTGGACTGAGGATGCTTCCAGAACACAAACTACGTCATACAAAATGGCCTCCAGTCTTCTGCAGGTGATGTCAGCGTGCTGATGCTGATGCTGTTGCTGATGCTGATGCTGTTGCTGATGCTGATGCTGTTGCTGTTGCTGTTGCTGTTGCTGTTGCTGTTGCTGATGCTGATGCTGATGTGGGCCCGCACACTTTTTGGAGCTAAAAAGTGAGAGTTTCAAAATTAGCTGAAACTAAAATCACTACTGTGTCTATTTTGGGGGGGATTTTACCCGTCGACATCATTTCTAGGTCCACAACTATGAAGTGTGTCAGTATTTGAGGGACCCTTGTAGATTCGGGACGGCGAAATTGGGAGAGTGGCCGTGCCAGCAACCTAAGGGTTCCTGGTTCGATCCCCACCTCCTACCAACCTTGTCACGTCCGTTGTGTCCTTGAGCAAGACACTTCACCCTTGCTCCTGATGGGCCTGGTTAGTGCCGTGCATGGCAGCTCCCGCCATCAGTGTGTGAATGTGGAAGTAGTGTCAAAGCGCTTTGAGTACCTTGAAGGTAGAAAAGCATAAGTATAACCCATTTACCATTTAACTTTAAAGACAAACAATTCTGGTTAAATTCAGTATTCTGGAGCTTCAGTCGTGTGCGTGTTTCTCACTGGACTGCAATAGGAACTATAATGTAAACCCAAGTCAGAGTCATTTAGACTTAGACTTAGGGTTGGAATTGGGGGTTAAATCACCAAAAATGATTCCCAGGTGTGGCCACCGCTGCTGCTTACTGCTCCCCTCACCTCCCAGGAGGTGATCATGGGGATGGGTCAAATGCAGAGGACAAATTTCACCACACCTAGCGTGTGTGTGTGTGTGTGACTATCATTGCTACTTCAACTTTAACTTAAGCTTAGACAAACTGTATTTATCCACAAGGGAAATTGTTCCACACAGAAGCTCAGTTTCAAAGGATGGAAAGGGTAAGGATGGAAAGGATAACGCAGGTATTAAGTAGACTAAAAATGTACCATAGTAGCAATATAACATATAACATACATGTAATATTTCATATTCTCTACTGCTCGCTAGTGTTACCATATCTGAGTTATTGTGCAGAAATATGGGGAAACAACTACAAATGTGCACTTCATTCACTAACTGTGTTACAAAAAAGATAAATTAGAATATTAAATAATGTTGGATATAGAGAACATACAAACACTTTATTTATTAAATCACAATTATTGAAATTCAACGATTTGGTGCTTTTGCAAACAACTAAAATGATGTACAAAGCAAACTATAACCTGCTAGCCAAGAATGTACAACAATTCTTCTCAACTAAAGAGGAGAAATATAACCTTAGAACAGGGGTGGGCAATTAATTTTTACCGGG
Source organism: Entelurus aequoreus (assembly GCF_033978785.1). Classification (NCBI taxonomy): domain Eukaryota; kingdom Metazoa; phylum Chordata; class Actinopteri; order Syngnathiformes; family Syngnathidae; genus Entelurus; species Entelurus aequoreus. The sequence continues at coordinate 78,401,851 of NC_084740.1, forward strand.
GGCCGCATGAGCAACCCGAGCACTGCTGGAGGGCCACATCGACAATATTTCAATTACATTTTGCTCAATATTATTTTTGATATATACCATAAGATAAATAATAATAATAATAATCAATAATAATAGTAATACTTCAAAATAGTGTGTGTAACAGCATTCCATGACTAATATAAATAAATTAACATTAATAATAAATGACAGTAAAATAAGCACACGTATGACTGAGTGTAACTTTGTGTGGTGTTTGAGTTGTCCGACTTTTTGTGTGGCCATAAACGCACCAGTGGTTTAGTGGTAAGCGTGTTGGTGACAGATGACAAGTTGCTTTTGGCCTGGTTTGTACGGCAGAAAATGACTAGTTTTTCCAGATAGAAGTGTGAAAACTCATGTTTTTGGTGTGGTTATGTCCGAATATAAACAGTTTTGCTCAATAAAGTGATGGATTTAATTCCTGTCCTCGAAGCATCTCGATAGACGTTACAATAATTGAACGGTGTTCAATTGAACGGTGTTGACGAACACCGTTAGGGCCGCTTGTTGTCACTGTCACTCAAAGTTGCATTGCAAAATGACACAGAATAAATGTGTTTATTTTGTTTAGAATTCAGATGGGATTTGATTTGGTGCGCGGCATATATTTGCTGTGCGCAGCGGACGCTTGAGCAGTGCGCAATTGCGCAGGCACGCACCTTAGAGGGAACGTTGCTTTGCAGTCCATGTCTTGTTGAAAACACGCCATTCCTCATCAACTTTTCTCTTTTTAGCGTCTCGGGTGTAAACCGTGCATCACTTGTCGCTGCATGTGCACCTTCACTCGCAGGTTACACACGCTCATGAATAATACTTTTCAAAATAAAAGCAGCACAGTTGTATTGCGCGCACGACATAGATGTTTTTTCAACTTTATTTTGTAATTTGTGATTGCAGCTGTTCACATTCACTCACAATCACGCACACGCATACGTCCACACGGAAGTAATACAAATAACGATTTTCAAAACAAAAGCAGCACCGTTGTATTGCACACTCGACATAGATACTTTTTAAAATGTATTTTGTAATTTATAATTGGCCTCACGCGGGCCGGACAGGGACGCACAAAGGGCCGGATGCGGGCCGCGGGCCGCAGAATGCCCAGGTCTGCCTTAGAGGAAAAACTAATTTAAAACATTTGTATGCTCGTACATCAATTAAAACCTTTAGCATATCAGTATGTGGAATTCAAGTATAAAATGGATTAAGCAAAGAAATGAAACAAAGCACCAATATGATGATTCACTTTAAGAGACTGTTCAAACTACAAGTGTTCACTAAGTACACACAACCCTTTTTTTACCCTTATTTATGTATTTAATATTTGTTTGCTTACTGTGGTATATTATTTATTTATTATTTATTTGTTCACTGTCCTGTTACAGAGAACAAGGACATGGGATAAAATTGCTATGGTATGAAAAGGGGTAGGATTAAATAAGCTCTGCTTCTTCCTACTCCTTTTCGGACGTGCTGTAATGAAACAACTGGAAGTGTGTGTTGCATTACATCGTATGCATGTTCCAAATAAACTGAAACTGAACTGAAATATATACAGTATGAAATGTATACTGATATATTATATTATTATGTAGTATTTCAACAGAGATCAATTGTTATGACAAACAACACAAACATACAGTCAAGTAAAAGAGTACACAACGCCAGAAAGACTACAAAATGTTCATATCAGCACTTTTTCCTGCTCA